>NC_091441.1:69549858-69828925 GCF_964237555.1 Oryctolagus cuniculus
CTGTCACCCACATGAAGAGCCAGATTGAGTTCCTGCCTCCTGGCTTCCAGTCTGGCCCAGCTCTGGCTGTTACAGGCATTCAGTGAGTTCTCTCTATGTCTCAAAAAATAAGAAATAAATTTCAGTCTTTTAGTCACATTAGCCACATTTTGATTTCTTAATACATGGATAGGGACTACATAGTAGATAGCACATGAGGACACTTCAAAAAGTTTGCGAAAAACATTAAAAGATGCTTATTTTGGTACAAGAACATTTTGAAATCTATAGATTTTTCATGAATCTTAGAAACCCTCACATGCATGGATTCCAAAGTTGTTTTTTTTTCCCCATTTTTTTTATTTGAGAGAGAGAGAGAGGACAGAAAGAGAGATATTTGCTGGTTCACTCTCAGGTGGCCAAAACAGCCAGGGCTGGGCTGGGCAACAGCCAGGGGCTAACTCAATATAGTTCTCCCATGTGGGTGGCAGGGACACACACAATTCAGCCATCATCTATATGCTTCCTTCCAGGGTACACATTAGCAGGAAGCTGGATTAGAAGCAGAGGAACCAGGAGTTTAACCAGGAACTCCAGTATGGGATGCAGGCATCGTAAATGGTGACTTAACATTGTGATGCAACAAATGCCTGCTCTTTTCATGAAATTGTTTTTTAAGATTTATTTATTTAAGAAATAGAGAGACAAAGAAATCTTCCATCAGCTGGTTCACTCCCCAAATGGCTGCAATGGCTGGGGCTGGGACAGCTGGAAGTCAGGAGCCTGGAACTCCATCTGGTACTCCCATGTGAGTGACAGGGGCCCAAATATTACTTGGGCCACCTTCTGCTGCTTTCTCAGGTGCATTAAAAGGAAGCTGGATCAGAAGTGGAGTTGAACTGCTGCCCATATGGGATGTCAGCATCCCAGGTGGCAGCTTAACCTGCTGTGCCACAATGCTAGCCCCATCCATGAACTTTTTAAAGTACTTTTATATACAGAACATTTCTATTACCACAGGAAGTTCTACTAGAAAACAGTACTGTAAACTTATGTTCTCTGGAGCATGGAAGTACTGGAAATTCTTTTTCAGACTATGTATAATAATTTTTTGATTTGAGACTAATTATATAATTAGTTACATATATATGAACTATTATTAACTATATAATTAATATAATTATATTAACTAATGGAACAGCAGTTTCTTAATTTCATTAAATAGTCGAGTTCAGGAAGAAGCAGCAAGAAACAACTCAAGAAATCCAAGTAAGATAAGCATTTTACCTATTCTATGTATGGGGAAAGAGGTGGCATAAACCGAAAAGGCATCAATCAAAAAGCACAATTTAATATATACTCTACTACAACTGAGTTGCTTTTCAATCTTCGAGAAAGATCTTTACATCTCTACCCTTCATGTTGTTTATGAAAAGAGGCAATGCCTGGCCAGTTGACAATCTTCCATGTTAAAAATTTGAGACAATAGGCCGGCGCCGTGGCTCACTAGGCTAATCCTCCGCCTTGCGGCGCCGGCACACCGGGTTCTAGTCCCAGTTGGGGCGCCGGATTCTGTCCCGGTTGCCCCTCTTCCAGGCCAGCTCTCTGCTGTGGCCCGGGAATGCAGTGGAGGATGGCCCAAGTGCTTGGGCCCTGCACCCACATGGGAGACCAGGAGAAGTACCTGGCTCCTGCCTTCGGATCAGTGCAATCGCGCCAGCCATTGGAGGGTGAACCAACGGCAAAGGAAGACCTTTCTCTCTGTCTGTCTCTCTCTCACTGTCCACTCTGCCTGTCAAAAAAAAAAAAAAAAAAAAAAAAAAAGAAAAAATTTGAGACAAAATGGCCTTATGTGGTTCAAATCTTCTCATAATGCTTTTTTTTTTTTTTTTTTTTTTTTTTTTTAAGAGAGAGAGACAGAGAGAAAGGTCTTCCTTTCCCGTTGGTTCACCCTCCAATGGCCACTGCGGCCGGCGCACTGCAGCCGGCACACCTCACTGATCTGAAGGCAGGAGCCAGATGCTTCTCCTGGTCTCCCATAGGGTGCAGGGCCCAAGCACTTGGGCCATCCTCCACTGCCTTCCCGGGCCACAGCAGAGAGCTGACAGAATCCGGCGCCCCGACCGGGACTAGAACCCAGTGTGCCGGCGCCACAGGCGGAGGATTAGCCTAGTGAGCTGCAGTGCCAGCCCATAATGAATTCTAAGAAACAGGAAATTTGTTGAAGTAATACTTCCCAGAAGAAAATCCCAATTCTATAATTTCCTCAGCAGCCTATCAACTTTTTCCTCTTCTTTGATCTGTCACCACCTTTCTTTCCCTCCTCCTGGTCCTGGATTCCTCGCCTACCTGGTCATGCAATGTGTACTAGCAGACATTGCTGCCAGAAGGTTTGGAGACGTTTCCTTTGTTCCCACCACTAGCTAGAGTCTACTCTTTCCAAGTTCCTCAACTAGAAATTGAACCATTTTTAGCCTGTTCCAAAATCTGGAGGAAAGCAGGGTAAAGTTACAAACATAAGACAAAGTAATTCTATACTATACTGATATGAAAGCATCTACAGAACACACATCTGACACCATGATTTAGTCAGTTAAATCACTACGTGCAACATCTGCATGCCATATGGGAGCACTTGGTCCAAGTCCTGTCAATTCTACTTCCAACTCAGCTTCCTGTTAAATGTCACCCTGAGAGCGAGAAGATGGCTCAAATATTTGGGTCCCACCACACTCACAAAAGAGCCATATTGAGTTCCAGGCGATTTCAGTCTGGTTGTTGTGGGCATTTGGGGTGTGAACCAGTGTTTGTCCCTCAAACAAAAAATGAAAATAAGTAAAATTATATAAAATCATCAAAATGAGGCTGAATACATATAAAATATTTGAATGTTCTTCAAAAGTTTTCAAAAATATACGACTCTTGTCATATATTTTATGTTTGTTAAAGAGAGAAAATGGGAAAAACAGAGGCAGAGACATACTGTTGAAACACCAAAGCGAAATTACTGGTCACTGGCTAGGAGATCTTGGTTACACAGGATTATTATATAAAATTGTTTGCTTCAAAAAATTGCCATTCCCACCCTGCTCCAAAAGTAGACACACACACACACACACACACACAAATTGATCTTACATATAAAAGTGTTGAAGTGGTTAATTATTTCATTCTAAGTATTTAGGATATATTCTATATATTCTATATATATTTATATATATATTTATATATATATAAATATATATATATATTTAGGATATATTCTAAGTTAAACAACTACTTCAAATCAAATATATTCAAAAAAGGTTTAAAAACACAATAATTAAAATCAAAAGTACAATAGAAGATTATATTATACCACTCAGTATAAGAGTATTACATAATCATTATTTATTTTACAAGTAAACTTTCATCTGTCTGAATACTCTTTATAATTAAATTAAACTTACATGTATAACAGTAAAGCTCAAATACAGGCATGAAGCTTTCCTACCATAATTTACAAACCTGTGCAAAAATCTTAACCAGCCGTGAGTTGTGTGAGGGACGAATCTGTAAATATTCTCTCCACCACTGTTTAGCATATACAAGAAATAATCGCTCTTTCTCTGCAGTTTTCTGACGTTCCAAAGCAAGCTTGAAATAAAAAAAAAAAATACATTTTCAATCTCTATTCAATCGCCTAAGGACAACAAATGTAGCAAATCTATGATTCTCCAGGACTGTCCTCATGTGAACCCCATCATCTCTTGTCTGTAGGAACTTCATGACCTCCCTACTTCTACAGGTACTCAGTACAATCAAGTCTCTATACAGTAGTCAGAGTAATTTTTCTTTCAATATAGAAAATTAAATCATATTTTGTCATTCCCTTGCTTAAAACACTTTTAATCTTCTTTCACCACACTGCAAACTATATGCCCAGGCCTGCAAGGTCTGGCCCTGCCTCATTTTCTACAGTCCCCATCCATGACCACACTCCAGCCACACATAGGGTTTTGCTTCCCGCATAGGGCCTTTTGCTCTCAGTGGTTCCTGTTACCTGAAATGCTGACTGAGGCCCAATCTTTGCCTAGCTGGTTGCTTCCTGCATTCAGATCTTTCCCTACCCCAATCATTTGATTTAAACCAAGCCTTCCAGGGGCTTGTGCTGAGGCCTAGTGGGTAAAGCCACCGCCTGCAGTGCTGGCATCCCATATGGGTGCCAGTTCGAATCCTGACTGCTCCATTTTGATCCAGCTCCCTGTTTATGTGCCTGAGAAACCAGTAGAAGATGGCCCAAATCTTTGGGCCCCTGCACCCATGTGGAAGACCCAGGTAAAGCTCCCGGCTCCTGGCTTCAGGCTGGCCCAAGCCCTGGCCATTGGGGGAGCAGACACAGCAGATGAAAGACACCTCTTTCTCTCTCTCTCTGCCTCTCCATAACTTTCAAATTAAATAAATAAATTAAAAAAAAAAAATAGCCTGCCATTAACCACTCTGTCACACACTTCACCCTATAATAATTCTCTACCTAACACTAGTTTATTGCTTGTCTTCCTGCCAGAATCTAAGCTCCTTGAGAGCAAGCAGTATCTCCAGTTTCTGGAACAGTGCCTAGCACTTGTTAACCATCTGTTTATGATCAATAAATATTTCTGACAAAAAATTTATCAACAGTATAATTTTAAAGAGAAAATCTGCAAAATCAGAAACTTTATATATCAGAACTACAACAAACTTATACTTCAGTGGATCACAGAAGAAACACGAGAAAATGTTTAAAAAACAATTTTAAGCTTAAGAACTCATTTGTCAATAAAATAGTTACATCAAAAAAAGAACCCAAATGTTTAAAATTTAGGTATTATATAAGTAACATGATTAAAATTCATACACGTATATGCATGTACACATATGGATTTGATTATCTACTTGAGTAATATCAAAGTTTCTCATATATGGTTTCAAATGTGCAAGGATACTTCAAAGTTAGTAGAAAATGGGGTTAAAGGATAAGTTTATTTGGGTGCAAAAAATTCTGAAATCCATGCATATGAGGGTCTTCAACAAGATCATGAAAAATGCATATTATTAAAAAATTATACATGAATTTCAACTTAATTAATTCCATTTTTCCACCAACTTTCTAAAAATAACACATGTATGTCACCCACAGTTCAGATGGCAAGAGATTAAAGGAACAATTTGTAACAGGAAGAAAGGAAGTTTCAGGAAAATAGGACAGGATATTGCTTGCCTTGGGAAGAAGCACTAGCAGTCTAACACTAAGTAACTACAGGACCATAAAAAAAAAAAAAAAAAAACACTATGAGGCAGAATGGAGTGAAGATACAGTGTCAGGACCAAAGTTTCTAATTCAGGAGAATCATTCCATCCCAACAAAGCAGCTAGTAATTGTAACCTGCTAACTACAGAATGGCCAGAATTAAACAGAGATGAAAAGACCTGCTGATCTTACAAGACCCAGGAAGAAAGTAATTCTTCAGAGACAGGGGAATTAGGAAAGAAAGCCTCTATAAACATTCCAGAAGTGTCAAATGCTGAGAATACAGAGTAAAAACAACCTGAGGTCAACCCCCTCCACTGATGCTGTCCCCATACTGCTCTATCCCCGCCAGCTTTATAATTCTAATGTTGTAGTTCTTGTGTTCAGTAAATGCTCATTGTGCTTCCCAAACTAGAGCAGACAACCCTAGAAAAATAATTGTCTTTAAAATTTTCTTTCTCACTCCTTTCATCAATCTTTGAGTGCTATTCTAAAAAGTAATCTGGTTAATTTCCTGAGAGTATTTCTAGGATCAACAGGTAAAACTACTTCTATGAGAACAAATACACAAAGAAGGAAAACTCAGGATTATTTACCTGTGTGTTCACTACTTCTTGAGATAAGGTTTGATTGAGTGGTGGGTACATTTCAAGTTTTATATTTAAAATTCCCACAGAAACTTTTGATTCTGTGCCTATAAATATAAATAAATATTTAGAACTTCAGAAGTTTAATACTATGTATATTTTAGTCAAGGAAAGCATAATTAAAATAATTTGGAATTTGGTGATTTACTATTTATATGGATAAAAATAAAATTCAACATTCCCTTTAATAGTCATATTAAAAAATAATGTCAAATTAGTTTTTATTTTGTACAAAGTTTCATCTAGTTATAATGAAATTAATTATGTTCTTAGGATTTCTAATAAACATTTTAAGGAAATTTTCTGACCTAAAGGATATGAAATTCTTAATTTTTAACGTCCATAAATGCATAATATCACCAGATTTACATTAAATACAAAATAAAAGCAACTGCTAACACCTCATCCCATCTTCTCTGGGGACAAAAACAACAAAGTATCCTCTGTCTGACATGAGGATACTTCAAAAAACTCATGGAAAAATGAAATTAAAAGATAAGTTTATTTTGGTGCCAAAACAAAAGTGAAATCCATGCATAGTTCCTAACATGCATTTTCCATAAACCTTTTAGGAGCCTTCACATGGTAGCTCCCGTTCACCCCCATTTACTCCTTCCCTTATATTCACATGTAAGTACAAATTTTCAATATACACCTGGACTTAAAGGGTCCAGAAAATATACCTCATCCCAGACTATTATTTTTTAGTGAATCAGTACAAGTTTATTTCTGAGTCATTGCTGTGATTCTCATGTTAGGCCCATTTTTAGAAACAAACAAATATCTTTTTGAAAGCAAATATCCTAAACATAAATAAACTTTTTTCTCTTCTTTTTATTTAAGGAAAACCACTTTCCAGGACTTACATAATAAAATTTAAATAACTAAGGCTATGCTGTACACTGGCCAGAATTAACTCTGTGACTAGGTTTCAATATTAAAGAAATTCCACTGTATGTTAGGCATTAAATATTAGTAAATTTTGCTTTTTAATTTTATTAGCAAAAATACAGCAGGAAGTTTGAAAGATTCTAAGATGACAGTGGTAAATAAAATAGATGTAATCTTTCTTTTCAAAGAATGTAATTCATTAATACTGACATTGAGTAAGATGCCATCTCTTCCAAGCCTCACTAGAGAACATCTATTCTACATTCTGCAAGAACTATCAGTACTCATGGAGATGCATTTGAATTCCAGGGCAAGCTGGAATGAGGAAGTTTTTTAGGTGCATGTGTAATGTGTGTGTATCAAAAAATCTTATTTATCATTTTCTATTTAATAAAATGCACTTGAAAAAAATTTAAACTCTCAAAATTTTATATTGACTTTCCTGAAAAAGAAAAAAACCTTTTCCCTTTAAGGCTACTCTGGCTGTGAGGTGCTACACTAATATTATTCTTTGAGACCTTCCCCAAGACTACAACTGGACTGAAAACCAACTGTAATTCCAGTGAAATTCTGTTTTATAGGTTTTCCTCTTGGTCTAAGAGCCATTTTAAAGATAGAAAATGAATTTTGGAAGAAATTATGAATATAAAGATAACAGTGATACTAATCATCATACCTACACCCATTAGTTCCACCGTTAGATTGGTCACTCCATTTTCTGAGCCCAAAACCGATCGCCATTCCAGAAAATAGGATGCTACTAAAGTGGTCTCACCAAATATGTCTGTTTTGATTAGCACCATATGGATGGGATCACTTATTGACAACATTGTTGTTGAATCAGCCATTCTAGTTCCATCACCTGACAATATAAACAGAAGGTTACATCATATTACATATTGTTAGGCCAACATAAAACTACTTTTATTGAAAAATATACTAAATAATAAACATATATGAAACTAAATAGAATTAATTTGGTAATATCTCAGAAAGCATATCACAAGCCTGGGAATACAAGTACACTCCTAGTTCCATCACTAGCTTCTGAGAAAACTGGCGGAATTGTCAAGTAATCTAGTTACTTAAACCATATCAGTGCTTTTTGATAAATAGATTAATAAGCCCCAGGAACCCAACTTCTTGAGCCACTGTCTGCTTTCTCTCAGGGGGGTGTATTAGCAGGAAGCTAGGCTCGAGAGTGGAGCCAGGACACAAACCCAGGCATTCTGATATGGTATGTGGGCTTCCCAACTGGCATTTTAACTACCAGGCTAAATTCCTGCCCCTGAAAGTCGAAGTTTAGATGTGAATATGTAACTTACTTTTGTAATGTCAAAATTTATGAGGGGCGGGCATTATAGTACAGTGGTCAAGCTGCCTGCTGAGGCACCGGCAGCCTATATCAGAGTACCTGGATTTGAGTCCCTGCTCTGCTTCTAACCCTGCTTCCTGCTAATGTACACCGTGGGAGATAGCTGGTGATGGCTCAGATACATAGGTCCCTGCCACCCCTGTGGGAAACCTGATGGAGTTCTTATTACTTGGCTTCGTGGAATTCTGGGCTCCTGGCCTGGCCCAGCCCTGGCTATTGCAGGCATTTGGGGCAGGAAACCAGAGGATGGAAGATTCTCTCCCCCTCTCCCTTTCTTTCTCTTTCTCTCTCTCTGCCTTTCAAATAAAAAAGAATTATAATATATGATTCTTGTAATTGTTTTACACTGTGTTTCTAACAAGGTATTTTTTAAAAAAGGTAATTTATGGGGTGAATTGCTAAACTGTGAGCTTAAATCTTTCAGTTTTGTGTTGATAATACAGTGATAATTTCTAAAGATAAATGAATAAGGACAGTTTAAGAATTAATCTTAACATATTTGATGGCTTTTTTTTGTAGTAACATATATTTTAAATAAGTACTTTTAAAGAGAGAGAGAAAGAGAAAGAAAGGGAGAAGGGGAGAGAATCTTCCATCCTCTGGTTTCCTGCCCCAAATGCCTGCAATAGCCAGGGCTGGTCCAGGCCAAGCTGCAGTGCCAGCGTCCCCTAAGGGCACCAGTTTGAGTCCCGGCTGCTCCACTTCCGATCCAGCTCTCTGCTATGGCCTGGGAAAGCAGTAGAAGATGGCCCAAGTCTTTGGGCCCCTGTGCCCGCGTGGGAGACCTGGAGGAAGCTCCTGGCTCCTGGCTTCAGATTGGAACAACTCCAGCCTTTGTGGCCAACTGGGCAGTGAACCAGCAAATGGAAGACCTCTCTCTCTCTCTTTCTCTCTCTGCCTCTCCTCTCTCTGTGTAACTCTGACTTTCAAGTAAATAAATAAATTTAAAAAAAGAAAGAAAGGAAAAGTTGGGTTCCTGCCACTCATGTTAGATGGGTTCCCAGCTCTTGGCTGTAGCCACATCAACGCCCCCGCTCCATTTCAGGTATTTGGGAAGTAAACCCGCTAGCAGATGGGAGCTCTTTACTATTATGGCTTTCTTTCTAACTCTCCAGTAAAATTTAAAACAAAATAAAACAAACAAAAACCTTTGAAATATAACAACATCACAAATCTAGTCATCCTTCATATACAAGAAGGATCATGTCTCATTCTCTCATGTCCTCAGCACCTGCTAGCATAGTACCATGCACATGACAGGCATCTCACAGGATTATTAGTAAAGAACCAAAATTAAGAGTAAAGTAATAATCGTTTAGGGATAATTAATTAGCAAACACAGAATAAAGCAGAAGGTGCACAGAAGTCGTTAAAATAAGAGTGGCGGAAAAATAAAAAGACTAGGCCAAATGACTCAATCTGTAAATCTCCCAACAGCAGAAGTTGTTACAGCAACTCTGCAACAAAACCTAATAAAAGCTCACTCCATTAAGTGACTATTACGTTCCTTACCTAAGTTTTCTCTGTGTACTTCAAGTAAAAAGCCATCATGAAAATCAGGTTCACAGGCACATGGAACAGGTTTAGAACGAAAACGTTGGTTTCGATAATGTAAGCATAAAGTAAAAGTTGAACAAACTTGTCCTGGTAAAGGCTCAGGTTCTTGAAGATGTTCCAAGAAAGCTTTTCCACCCAAAACCTGAAGGTAAAGATACCTCCGTGTTGGATCAATATTAGCTGTAAAGTGTAGCAATATACATGAGGAAACTGCCAAATAATTTAAGGAATGTGATCAAGACATTAGGATACAACAACTTGAAAGAAATAACATCAAAGACTAAAAAAAGAAGAAAAAGAGTAACAAATTTACTATATACCAGAATCATTTGCACCCTGGGGAGAAAAGATACATAATCTGACATTCTTTTCGGAGTTTACATTCTGTCCACTTTCTCCCAGCTAGAGTGGCCCAAAGTCTACTATAGTTTGCTTTTTATTAGCTGCTTATTAAATCTCCCTTCACCTCCATAAACCAGCTCAGGCAACTACAAATTAAGCAAATGTATTTGTAAGGTAATTATCATTAAAATAACAAGGCTGTACAATCTTAAATAAAGTATATTATTAAAATATGAGAAACCAGTGTGCTGGCTTTTGCTTCTACTATACTGCACATTAAATTTTCTGATATACTTCATGTGAAACAAAATTAAGTTTTAGGCCAACCACAAAAATTTAAATATTTGGGGAAAAAACCAGAAATGTTTTCTATCAAATACCAAACACTACAGCACATCAATATTCATTATACAACAGAATTATTATTAAAAAACAGATACATACTTTTTTTTAATGTTGACTGTCTATCAAAACTAACAGGTTGTTTTGGAGAGGAAGGGAGTTCTTGATCAACATTGTCCTGGAAAGGCCAAAAAAAAAAATTGAAAAAAAAAAAATTAAGAAAATGCCAATCATGACACTAAACAGCAAACAGAAAGGTGACAGGATAAGGGCCCTCTTCCCACCCCCCAAAAAAGCCCTTTTCATAGTGTAATCAAAATACTGAAAATGAAAGATAATGCAACTGGTCACTATTCATGTCTAATACTAAGGTGTAAAAATTATCTTCAAGGAATGCCATCCACAGAATGTAAAAAGCAATTCTGAAAACCTTAAACAAGCTTGAACTTTCCCTATACCTGATGTAACACTTGGCTTACAATTCCAACAGTTACTGATTTTAATAAAGAAGTGACATTCACACAGCAAAAGCTGTTATTAGGCCAATTTTTATAACAAATGGGTTCATAAACCTCAAAAACCAAAAAAGGATGCTGTATTAAAATACTTATTCCCTGATGTATTATGAAGTCTGTCCAATTTTCACATATTATCCAGGTATTGAGGTCACAGTTTTTCATTATTGCCTCATTTTCAAAAGAGGGCCTACTTCCTAATGGTGCCTTGAGAGGCCAGCATCTCACTACTGACCTATTTGTAGGTAAAGACTGGAGAGTCTTTGTGCAGTCAATTATTTTCTTGAGGACATTTATAATTTGTTCATCGGAGTCCCAAAGAGTGTTTATTTTAAAAATAAGCTTAACCTAAAGCAACTGTAGGGCAATCTTAGTGAAAAAAGAACAGTTTTATGGTGAACTAATGTGACTGAAATATGTATATTCATAATTAAAAGACCTAGAGAATTACAAGAGAGAATCCTTGTCACTGCAGAGTGAGGAAGACAGTCTACATAACCCAAATCTCGCTGACTCACACTATTTGTGTGCTACCCAAGGGTAGAGCTAACTTACAAGGCAAATAAGGACACTGGTAGACAGGAGGGCCTTCCAGTGGTTTCGCTCAAAGGAGAAACTCCCACCAAGGACCCTGTCAACAGTGTAACTACGCCCAGGCATGTTCTTTACAGACCCCAGAGTACTCACCGTAACAAAATTCAGTTCTTTCATCACATCATCAATGATTCCTCGCCGTCGAAGGGCTTTGATCAAATCTTCCGTTGATAACTGTTGCTGGTCGGGCGCTAACTCCTCGCGTATGGTCTCGGCGAGGATTTCCCGTATCCTGCCGTGGACATCCATCTGCGCACAAAACCCGCACGACAACGCCATTACTCCTCGAGTCAGGGCTCTAGAGCTAGCCGCGAACGGGCCATCATTACCACAGCTGAGTGAGAATCACCGCCAGCTTCCACGAGATGCAACTCTGGGAGACAAAGGCTAGAAATGACGTCTACCGCCTGCCCACTTTTGTGACCGCTTCCCCCCCCCGGAATCCCGCTCAAACCAAATCAGTCTTTCCATAGGGAATGCTGGATGGAATCGCAGGAACAGGCGGATCGCAGCAGCTGTGCAGGTCGGAGCTAACGTCTTCAGGCGCTGGGGTCCTCCGTCCTCCCGGACAAGACCCCGGACGCCCTGACCGGCGGCCAGTGCGGCGCGCACGCACCGCGACTTCTGTTACTTCACGCGTCGCCCTCGGCGAGGGCCGCAAAAGCCCCGGCCTGAGGCGACTGCGCCCCTACCAAGTCCTTCCGCCACGTCCCCTCCGTTACTGGGCTGTGCTGGCTGGAGCTGCTGGCTCTCGGATCGAGGAAGCCCACGTCTCGCCCTAAAGCCACCTCGGCTCTGAAAGTACATCCGACGTGACTTTGGAAGACCGCTCGGCTGCCCCCTACCACCCAAACGGTCCCATCGCCTCCCAGTCTCATGAGCACTCCCTCTCGCCTTCTTCCCTTTCACCGCCGCTACCAGGCTGCTCTGGCTTCAAACCCGAAGCTTTAGCTGCCCCGCGCTCCGCGCTGGCGCCCGGGATGGCCCAAGCCAGAGCCCGCCGGGCGGGGGACGCCTCAAGACAAGCGAAGAGAGCCCAGCTCGGCCCGCGCCGCCCTCACCTTGCTCAGTTGCTGGTGGATGAGCTGCTTCAGCTCCGAGGCTTTCTCCGGAGGCAGCGACATGCTGGCGGCCAGCGCCTCCACCGCTGTTCCCCGCCGGACGCCCTAGCTGTGTGGCGCACCCCGGCCCGGCCAGGGAGCGTTAGTCGCAGCGGGAGCACAAAAGCCGCACCGACGGCCGCTCGCTTCGCGCAGCTCCCCGGGGGGGGGGCGCGACGCCGCGTCAGGGCCGAAGCTGGGCGGGAACCCAGGCGCTGGCGGCGCCAACTGCTTTCAAATAATGACGGACCAACAGGCTTCGGGGCTGTCCCCCGCGATGCCTGATGCCCTCCGCCTGCCGCGCCACCTTCTCGCAGGCCCGCACCCCGCAACCTCTGCTCGCCCCGTCGCCGGGACTGGCCAGGGTCTCCCAACAGAGCTCCCCGTTTCCCTTCCCAGTCCTCGCGGCGGCCTCGTTCCTCCCTCCGGCCCGGCAGGGAACTGGACGGACCCTCAGGACCCCGCGCCGAGGGACTCCAAGGTCCCGCCTGCGTCTGTGGGTTCTAGGGACTGGGCCACCGGGTACGGCGCCCTGCTCCGGCTTCCGCCGACCCGCGGCCGCTGTGTTTCCAGGCCTGCGCTCGACCCCGTGCTCCGGCCGTGCAGGGACCATGTTCATTCCCTGCGGGGAGACGTTCCCCGACCTGTCGGGCTTCACGCTCCTGATGGTGAGTCTCCGCCTGCGCCGGGGGCTGCGGGCCTCTGGGGGGCGCCGCGGTGTCGCCGCCTCGACCGGGCCTGGGGAGAGGAGGGCGCTTGTTTTTATTTTAGGTGTTCGGCCTTAGAAATAGTAGGGAAGTTGTCCCTAAAAGCTGCGGTCCAAGCACAACGTATCCTAGTGCACACGTCGCAGTCTTTGTTGCCTGTGAAACATAATACGTTCGCGTATTCCAGATACTTGGTTTGTATGTTGTGCCGGGCATCCTTAAATTTCATCTAGACCATTTTTCCCAGCTAGTTTTAGAGTCAGTCTTAAGTTAACACGTTATTGTCATTAACGACAGAACTGTGGATAGAATAATAAAAATGATTTTTGCCAGCCAATAGCCAACATGCAGTGTTAGCGACCTTACAGTTGCCCAAAGTCATTCATTGCTTAAATAAACATGATGTTACATGCAAAATAGTTTTTTGGTTAGAACTAGAAAATAAAACTAGGTGCTTGTCCTCAATGAGCTTACAGTCTTGTTGAAATCCACCTTTAACTAGTAAGAGCAATCAATGTTTGAAGTTTAAAAAGGGCACACAAAGGCCCTGAGGGCATAGCAGAGAAAGGAGAATGGGGTCTGATAAGCAAAGCTTCGTAGACTAATGTAAAATATGGGGATGGGGGATACCTGCCTAAAACAGAGGCACACAGATGTGGGCGGCCTGGGGACCATGAGGAGTTTGGAATGACACATGGAAGGAGAAGAGGCAGAAGGCACTTTTGGGAGTGGTAGAAGGTGGAGGGAGACAGAACTGTCAGAGTGGACGGCGGGGGTCCAAGTACCCACGCCATGTTCTGCACTTCAACAGGGAGCTGTTGTGGCCACATACACAAATACCACAATGCTGGCCCCAGAATTATGCATAAACCCAGAGGTGAGAGTATTTCAAAAAGGAGGGAGTGGCCATCTGTCAAAGTAGTCAAGAATTTGCCTTCAAAAGTGTCTGAGGGTGGGCGCTTGTGGCCCAACAGGTTAAGCTGCCCCCTGCAATGCCAGCATCCCATATGGGTGCCAGTTTGAGTTCCGGCTTTTCCACATCCATCCAGCTCTCTGCTAATGTGCCTGGGAAAGAAGCTGAAGATGAGCTACATCCTTGGGCCCCTGCACCCATGTGGGAGACTAGATGAAGTTCCTGGCTTCAGCCTGTGCCAGCCCTGGCTGTTGCAGCCATTTGAGGAGTGAACCAGCTGATGGTAGACATTGGTCTCTCTGTCTCGGTCTCTCTCTCTTTCTCTAATTCTGCCTTCCAAATAAAGAATAAATCTTAAAACACACACATACACAAAGTGTTTGGATTTTTTTTTTTTTTTTTTTTTTTTTTTTTTTGACAAGCAGAGTGGACAGTGAGAGAGAGAGACAGAGAGAAAGGTCTTCCTTTGCCGTTGGTTCACCCTCCAATGGCCGCCGCGGCCCGCGCGCTGCGGCCAGCGCACCGCGCTGATCCGATGGCAGGAGCCAGGTGCTTTTCCTGGTCTCCCATGGGGTGCAGGGCCCAAGGACTTGGGCCATCCTCCACTGCACTCCCTGGCCACATACACAAAGTGTTTGGATTTAGCAATATGTAGGTGAATGGTTGTCCCCAGGGCAGACAGTTACCAGTGGAGTGGTACAGTGGAAAACCGTGTTGGAATGGGCTGGTAAATGGGACTAGAGGAGCTAGGGACGTGTGTGTGTGTGTGTGTGTGTGTGTGTGTATGTGTATGCATTCATTCATTCAGAAAGTCGTTTCTTATATTTTAGTGAACAACTGTTAGAGATCTTGGCTCTATAGGGACACAAGAAATGAGGTGGCAGTGAGGGGAGTATGGGGTCAAGGAGGGTTTTTTAGGATGAAAAATACTGACAGGGCTGTTGTGTAGCAGGTAAGCTGCTGCCTGCAGTGCCAACAACCTGTATGGGTGCTGTTTCGAGTCCCAGCTGCTCCACTTCTGATCCAGCTCTCTGCTGTGGCCTGGGAAAGCAGTGGAATATGACCCAGGTCCTTGGGCCCCTACAACCCCGTAGGAAACCCGGAAGATGCCTCTGGCTCCTGGTTTTGGATCGGCCCAGCTCCCTCCATTGTAGCCATTTGGGGAGTGAACCAGTGAATGGAAGACCTCTCTCTCTATCTCTCTATCTCTATAACTCTTTCATGTAAATAAATAAAGCTTAAAAAAAAAAAAACCACTGGAGCATGTCTACATGCTGAACAGAAGATTCTAGTAGTGAGGAAGAAAGGGATGATGTAGAAAAGTCTAATCAACGTAGCAAAATCATGGGAAGGAAGGTACAAGAGGGACCAGGGGACTGGTCCGTAACATCAGTGAGAAATGGAGGACACTGAAGGAACTCTCTGAAGGCAGAAATAAAATAGTTGTAGGAGGTGGTAACTGTTGGAGAACCTGAATTTTCTGGCCCACACACAGCAAGCCAGTCACTGACACTTGGCTGGTAGAAGAAAGTAGCTGTTTGTTGCAATGGACAGATCAAGGAGTCAGGCTGTTTTCACTCAATTACTAGGCTCCTTGAGAAAGTAAAGGGATGGATTTTATATGAAGTCGGGATTGAACAGTGTGGGCTCAGTTAATGTGCAGGTCTCTAGTTGGCCCGCAGTCCTTGTGACTTCTCTTTGGTTGGTCAGTGATAGCATCACCTGTGTGCTCTTCTGAGCATGCTGTCTTGGCAGAGTGGGCTCCAGTCAGTCTGGGGTCTCTGGGTGGGTAGTTGCTTTTTGGGGACTGGGGTTTCCTGAAGCATCTTGTCGCTCCCCCTCTTCGTGGAGGAACGACACAGGACCCTGCGCTGTTCTTTCGTCTGCTCGGCCCTCCCCGGGTTTGCTGCTGGTTCTCCCCGGGTTGGCTACTATCCCTTCCACCTCCGTGGAAGGGCAGTTCCCCCTGGCCACATTCCCCACTTCCGCAGGGGAGCGGCACACCGCCGGCCGGCTTTCTCGGGGGCTGCACGGGTGTTCCTTCAGCTAGATGTTCCCCATAGATGTTCCTGGTGCATGCCGTCTCTCTCCTCCTTTATAGTCCTCCTCCGCCAATCCTAACTCGGCTGCCCACACGCCGAGTACGCCACTCTCCTCCAATCAGGAGCAAGTCCTACAGTTTATCAGTTGAACTGGAGGCAGCTGTGCGGAAGCTGTTTACTTCTCTCCCAACGCCACATTGTGGGAGAGCAGATGCATAGAATAAGTCTTAATTCGAGTAACTTAGTCTAGTCCGGATTGCTCCCCACACATCTCAAAATGGAACCTGGTGACTTGTCCCTAATTTAGTACTTAATCTTTAATAAGGACTTGATTTGTTGTTATCAACATAGAGAAAGTGGAAAAGAGAAACTAGGGCTTGATCATGTCTATGTCAAAGACAGTAGAGATGGGGCTCAGTTTTATTACTTTAGAGATTGAATCGGTAAGAATTTCTCATGTATTAGATGTAGTTGGAAGGGATAAAGAAGTTTCTTGGTTTGGGGGAACAATTTTGCTCTTTACTGAAATATGGGGAAAAACTCAGGCAAAAGTGTATTTTTATTTTGTACATGTTGAATGTGGGCAGCCTGTGACATAACCAGGTGGATATATTCATCAGGCTCTGAAGCTCAGATAAATGTTCTAAGAGATAGATTTTGCAGTTTGTCTATTTGAAGTCATGGATATGTGTATGTGTATGTGTGTTTAAGGTGATCAGATAAGGTCCCTCTATCTTCTGGGAGTCGGTATAGAAAAAAGCACTAAAAGAGTGAATGGAAACACCCAAGAGTGCTTTTTTTCCATCTCTAACAGCCCTTAAATTTGCTGTCCCACTGCCCGAAGTATTCTTTCCCCAAGTCTCCGTACATTTTCCTCTTTAAGGATGTAGTCTTACCATGTGTGTCTTTCCTTGATCATCCTACTTAGAGTTGCAACTAGCCACATATACACATGCTCACACTTTATTTCTCTCCATAATACTTAGCATTCTATATTTTACTATTCTGTTTTTTTTTTTAAGAAAATTTATTTATTTATTTATTTATTTATTTGAAAATTAAAGTTATAGAGAGAGAAGGAAAGACAGAGATCTTTCTCTGCTGGTTCATTCCTTAAATAGCCACAATGGCCATGCCTGGGCCAGGCCTAAGCCAGGAGCCAGGAGCTTCTGGGTCTCCAACATGAGTGGCAGGGGCCCAACCACTTGGACCATCTTCTGATGCTTTTTCCAGGCTATTAGCAGGGAGCTGGATCAGAAGTGGTCCAGGACACAAACCAGCACCCATATGGGATGTTGGCATCATAGGCAATGGCTTTACCTGCTACACCACAATGCCTGCCCCTATTTTGCCTATTTCAAGCAAACCATTCCTTCACTAGAATGGAAGGTCCAGGAGGGCAGGAAGTTTGTTGGTTTGTTTTACTGTATTCCCTGTGTCTAGAGTAGTGATTGACATGTAATGAGTCTTCAGTAATTATTTGTTGAATCAGTTGTCTCAGAAGTAGATGAGGTCCCAACTGATATTTCAGTTACAGCTAGTATAAGTATCAGTATCCAGCGGCGATGTACCTGAACATAAACATGTAGTGCTATTGTGATACTGACTTCTGTCTAGTCTTTAAAAGTGCTACTAACTGTGGTGACTCATTGAACCTGTGTTTAATGATTTCAGCCAGCAGTGTCTGTTGGAAATGTTGGCCAGCTTGCAATAGATCTGATCATTTCTACCCTGGATATGTGTAAGATTGGTTACTTCTATACTGATTGTCTTGTGCCAATTGTTGGAAACAATCCCTATGCAACGGCAAACGAGAATGCAGCAGAACTCAGTACCAATGCTGAAGGTATGTGAGACTTCAGAATATTTTGTTACAAGGTACAGTTGTTTTAAATTAGAAATAAATTACGGATTCTGGTTTGGTTTGCTGGCTTTGTGTGGAAGTCACAACCCATCATATTCTATTTTGCGTCCTGGTTTTAGTTTTTGACTTTTTTAAATGACAGCTCCTATGAGAGTTTTGAATATTGACCGTGTTTATATTTTTGGGTAGAATTTACTAACATGGTTTTTTATCCACATGAATCATTTATTCTCAGCTTTATTTTCTGTGCTTACTGGGGTGTGTAACTATCACTAATACTACAGAAAGGAGAAAAGACAGTTCCACTAGGCTTAGTCCCATAAGCTTATTAATATGTGCTACTTCACGTAAGCCTCATGAGTCATCCTCTCACATTCATAGAATTTGTAATATTACAGATAAGGCTCAGAGAGGTTGAGTTGCTGGGTATCACTAGTATGTGTGATCTCTTCCTATATTGTTAAGCGCCGTAATTCCTTACTGGAATTATTATTGATTAGTCAGAGCACACAGTTTCCATCACACAAAACTCTGGTTATAATGCAGCACAGAAGCACGAGAGTGAGGAAGCTCCTGGTGGTCAGGAAGTACAGGAGCGTCCAGTTATTTGGTTTGATGTGGCTAATTCTTCTGCAAACTCAAATCTCTAGGGGAAAAAGGAGTATGAAGGGCCGTTGGTCAATTAATACACAAATGCAGGCGCTTTGTGGCTTTTGTCAGCCCTGTTGACCATGTCATTGTTCATAGCTTGCAACAGTGAGATACACTTGTGAGAAATAACCTTACTATTGAAATCCCTAAAGGAAAGATGGCTTTGTTAACACCAGCCTAAATTTTTAGTTTAGTTTGCCTTAGAGCAGAGGTGAGGAACTTTTTTTCTTCTAAGGGCCATTTGCATATTTGTAACATCATAAGCAGGCCATACAAAATTATATTAGCTAACTGTATATACTTGTTGAATGTTGAGCCCTGCAGTTGCTGTGGCAGGGCCAGACAAAATTATTTCATGGGCCTTATACAACCCACTGGCCACATATTTCCACCTCTGCCTTAGAGTATGAAAGACTCAGACTGGTAGGACAAGAATTCATATACCTTGCACTAATGATGGCAGTCCCATGTATTGAGTATTTAATATGAGGTGAATGCTGTGTGCACTTACATTATTCCTCACAACTATTCCCTAAGGTAGTTTTATTGATTAAGGAAGCACGTAGCAGGGCCAGTGCTGTGACATAGCAGGTAAAGCCACTGTTTGCAGTGCTGGCATCCCATATGGGGACTGGTTTCAGTCCCAGCTGCTCCACTTCTGATTCAGCTCTCTGCTATGGCCTGGGAAAGCAATAGAAGATGGCCCAGGTGCTTGGGCCCCTGCACCCACGTGGGAGACCCAGAAGAAGCTCCTGGCTCCTGGCTTTAGATCAGCCCAGCTCTGGCCATTGTAGCTATTTGGGGAGTGAACCAGTGATGGAAGACTTCTCTCTCCCTCTCTGTAACTCTGCCTTTCAAATAAATAAATAAATCTTTTAAAAATAAATAAATGAATAAAGTAGGGCCATTGCTGTGGCACAGTGAGTTAAGCTGCGGCCTGTAGTGCTGGCAGCCCATATGGGTGCTGCTTTAAGACCTAGCTGCTCCACTTCTGACTCAGTTCCCTGATAACGTGCCTGGGAGGCCAGTGGAGGATGACCCGAGTTCTTGGGCCCTTGCAACCACATGGGAGAGCCAGAGGAAGCTCCTGGTTCCTAGCTTTGGCCTGGCCTAGCACTGGCTATTGTAACCACTTGAGGAAGTTAATCAGTGAATGGAAGATCTCCCTCTCTTAATTCTATTTTCAAATAAATGAATAAATCTTTAAATAATAATAATAATAATACAGTAAGGGGTCGGGTATTTAGCTTAGCTGTAAAGATGCTGGTTGGGACACTACCACCATCCCATATTGGCCTGCCTGGGTTTGAGTTTCAGCTCTGACTCCCGATTTCAGCTTCTTGTTAATGTGCATGTTTGGAGGCAACATCTGATGGCTCAAGCAGCTGGGTCTCTGCCACCCATATGGGAGACCAGAATTGAGATCCTAGCCCCTGGCTTTGGCCTGGCTCAGCCTTTGCCATTGTATGCATTTGGGGAATGAACCAGAAGATTGGAGCCCTATCTGGTTCTTTCTGCTTATACTTCTGTCTCTTAAAAAAAAGAGGAAGGAAGGAAGGTTGGTTAAATGGATTAAAGAACTATATAACTATATCTAGGGGCTGGCGTGATATAGCAAACAAAGCCACTGCCTGTTACCCCCATATCTCATATGGATGCCTTTCATGTCTCGGCTGCTCCACTTCCCATACAGCTCCCTGCTAAAGGCCTAGGAAAGCAGATGATGACCCAAGTACCTGGGCCCCTGCCACCCATGTTGGAGACCCAGAAGAAGCCAGGAGCCAGGTGCCTCCTCCTGGTCTCCCATGCAGGTGCAGGGCCCAAGGACCTGGGCCATCCTCCACTGCCCTCCCGGACCACAGCAGAGAGCTGGCCTGGAAGAGGAGCAACCGAGACAGAATCTGGTGCCCCAACTGATACTAGAACCTGGGGTGCCGGCGCCGCAGGCAAAGGATTAGCCAAGTGAGCTGCAGCGCTGGCCCATTTAAGACATTTCTAAAAAAATTTAACCAGTTGATAATACTGCATATGTTCTAGATGTTAATTATATTTAGATGCATAGGTTATTATAATTATTTTTGTCATATACAATTTGTATAACTATTATTTTACCTATTGTATGATTTCATTTTCTCCTTGTCTTTGTAGTGTATTCATTGCCTTCAAAGAAGCTAGTGGTTCTTCAGTTAAGATCCATTTTTATTAAGGTTAGTATGTTATATTTTCCTTTATAAGTAAAGTCACATGCAATGAGAAAAATATCAAGTCAGTATCATTATGAATTAAAGTTTGAAAATCATTTCTACTGCTTTTACTGTATGTAAAGAAAAGTTGAGAAAAGTCTGACTTTGGAGAGACATCATCTTATAATATTTCAGATGTGTTACCATCATTTCATGATTATAAAGAAAGGATTTGGGACTTTCAGCTTGAGTCTTTTCTCTTTTTTTGTAGATTTATTTTCTTTATTTTGAAAGGCAGAGTGTCAGAGAAAGGGAGATCTTCCATATGCTGGTTCATTTCCCAAGTGGCTGCAACAGGAAGGTCTGGTCCAGGTCAAAGCCAGGAGTCTAGAACTCTGATTCTCCCACATGTGTGCAGGGGCCCAAGTACTTGGGTCATCTTACACTGCCTTCCTAGGCACATTAGCAGGGATCTGCATCAGAAGAAGAACAGCTAGGACTTTTTTTTTTTTTTTTTTTTTTTTTTTACATATAAGCAGGAAAAAAACTTTATTTCTATCAGATTGAAAAGTATGAATCAGTCTTCAAGCAAGATCATCAAAATAATCTACAATACAATTACCAATTAGGATAGCAGATAGAGATCAGACTACAGGTGTAGACACTTGGAATTAAGCACACACACCATGACTGAGAGGGCCCACAGCTGTCGCACTGAGGAGCAGCACGCAGACATGTGGGAAACCTGACGCCTCACAGGACCTTAGACCAAACATGCTGCTACTGACTTACAAAACTGATTTCAGAGGGATCACAGTGGAATGCCGTTGCCACTCAACAGGTCCTCCAGAGACCTGTTTACCTGAAAACAAGAATCTATAAAAATCAGTAGTACAAAGTCTCCTAAAGCTAGAAAAGCCCTAATATCCTTGGAACTTATATAAAGACTGAGTTTTTCTTTTCTCTTTACTTTTCTGAATTAAATATAAAATAGTTTGTTTTCATTTAATACATTTTTCTGACTTGATAGTCAAAGTTTAAAATGAAGAAAAGAAAGGTTTTATACAACAAATTAGACACATACCAACCTCAGGGACAGTTTTCAAGGTGGGCTGCTCCTTTGAATAATTTTAAGCAGAAATCGTTTATTTAAAGTGACTGTGAGGTTCATTGAATAGCCTATTACCAGAGGAGGAGTTCATATCTGTGCCCTGTAAGAGCTTGTGCCCTTTGCAGGTGTTTTTCCGTATCTTTCTCACATACACCACACACATGCACACACACACAATCATATGGAGGCATTCCCTGAAACACAGATAATGGCAAGAATTCTGGCAAGAATTATACAGTTTGTTTCAAGAGAGATAAGGTATAGTGTTGAGGAACAATTTTAATTATGTCTGAACAGATGCAGGAAATATTTTTTTCATAGTTGAAGTACAACTTCATGGTTTGCTAACACTGGGTTTATACATTTCTCATCTGGAAACCAGGCTGTGTCAGTTGCACATGGAAAGGAATGATAACTCTTGACCAGATCACATTCTCAAACTGAGAAGTGTGTATTATTGGTTCTTTTGAGATACCACATAGACCCAGGAATCACTAAAAATGAAGGATAAAGAGAAAGCAATTCATGCAGTGCACAGAACTCTGCTTATGAGTCACTCCTCTGGCAAAAGGTACTACAGCAAGAAAAGACCCTATTACATGAAAACTAAAGACATGAAATTCATCAGGTAAACACGATTGCCTTCTGGGATCCTGTAACCCAACAGAGTGCAGACGAGACAAGTTCCATCTGTATACGCAGTGTGCAGCTACCCCCGTGGCCCAATGAGTGTCCGTTTCCTGAACAGCATGAGAGCTCCAAAAGCAAAGATTCCAGGCTGCAGCAAATAGACTGTTTTACCTTTTGATAAGAATGAGAAGCTCGGGCCGGCGCCGTGGCTCAATAGGCTAATCCTCCGCCTAGCGGCGCCGGCACACCGGGTTCTAGTCCTGGTCGGGGCGCCGGATTCTGTCCCGGTTGCCCCTCTTCCAGGCCAGCTCTCTGCTATGGTCAGGGAGTGCAGTGGAGGATGGCCCAGGTGCTTGGGCCCTGCACCCCATGGGAGACCAGGAAAAGCACCTGGATCCTGGCTCCTGCCATCGGATCAGCGCGGTGCGCCGGCTGCAGCGGCAGCCATTGGAGGGTGAACCAACGGCAAAGGAAGACCTTTCTCTCTCTGTCTCTCTCTCTCACTGTCCACTCTGCCTGTCAAAAAAAAAAAAAAAAAAAAAAAAGAATGAGAAGCTCACACTGGAGAAAGGTACAAAAGGCCCTTATGAATTTCCTGACAAAGCCCTATAGGTACATGAAAACAGGAATGTTTTAGTCTTTAAATATAGAAGGCAAGATAATTGAAATGACTATCTGTTATACTAAGTGATAACTGAAGATTTAGACAGTGCACTTAGTATGGAAGAAATAACAGTAACTGGAAAGAATGCCTGTATCTCTACCCATTTAGAAACAGAGGGTCTTTGTGATTTGAGCAATGACCTCCAGCAGCTTAAACTACTTAGACGAACAGCTGAAGTCAAATGTTGAGCTCATGTTCTCGTGGACTAAATTGTACAAATGCCCTATTTATGATTAAGAGGCACAGACTCCTTTCTGCCTAAAATTATGCTGTCTCAACAACATTCCACTTTCGGGGAAAAACCACAGTAGCATCTCTCTCTCTTAAAAATTCTCCCTTGCCTATAGCAACTCTTACCTTTTTCTTTCCCTACCAAAAAGAAAAAATGTCTCTTGAGTGATACTGGAGCTTGTTTGAGCATGGTTGCTGGAGAGTGACAAGGAAATGATCCCTGGAAAATAGGAGACAAGATAGGAAGCGAATCTCCCCAGGTTGCCACCACTATTGTAGAATAGGCAAATGGCTAGCGATGGTGTGAATGTGGCCTCCAAAATTATGTTCAAGTGTAATGCAATACAGGGGCGATAATTCAAAAGTCAAGGATTATCCTGTGTATCAGTGCTCAGTCACCATTTCTCCTCCTGGTAGCACTTTCAAAAAGGCCTTGTTTGGATATGGGAGCAAGGAGGTAATTTGTTCTGATCTCAGGAAAGAAACATGAATAGCATCTGGGTAGCTCCAAGGAACCCAGGCTTATGTGTGAGCACCATGGCTAGGGATGGCTTGGGGTAAAAGAGCAGCCAGGACTTGAACTAGTGCTTTGGTGTTTGTTTGTTTTTAAGATTTATTTATTTATTTGAAAGTCAGAGTTACACAGAGAGAGGAGAGGCAGAGAGAAAGAGGTCTTCTGTCCGATGGTTCACTCCCCAGATGGCCACAACGGCCAGAGCTGGGCCGATCTGAAGCCAGGAGCCAGGAGCTTACTCCAGGTCTCCCACGCGGGTGCAGGGGCCCAAGCACTTGGGCCATCCTCTACTGCTTTCCCAAGCCATAGCAGAGAGCTGAACTAGTGCTTTGATACGGGATGCCTGCATTGCAAGCAACAGCTTAACCCACTATGCCACCATGGCAGCCCCTAGCTTGAGTCATGTATATTGTCAATTAAGGCAGCATTGATGAAAAGGTTTAAGCATATAAATACTATAGGTTTATTCTGTTTATATTATCTCTCAACAGTGGCATCTACATATAAATTATGTATATGTTGAAATATATTCTGAATCCACTCATTCCAGACCACTGCTATCTCTGTTTTTGTCCTTTTTCTAATCAGTATTAGGTTAAAAAATTAAGATAGGCAATTGAAACATTTTAATTTTTGGTAGATGGAAGTAAGAATCATTTTAAAATAACAAGCATTGAGGATTGATTCTTTGCCCTATTAATGTTATAAGCACCTTTTATTTATTACCATACTTAATTTTCACAACAGTTCTGTGGAGCAGATACTATCATTATTCTCATTTTTAATTGAGATAATTGATGCATAGAAAGACTAAACAGTTCGCCTGAGATGTACAGTCTGTAGGAGGGGAGATGGCATGCCAGTCCAATAACATGACTCCAGAGCTTGTCTCTCTTAACCACTATGCTGTGCTGCCTTCTTTTTTTTTTTTTTTTTTTTTTTCTTTTTAAGACTTATTTGTGGGCCGGTGCCATGGCTCACTAGGTTAATCGTCCTCCTGCGGCACCGGCATCCTATATGGGCGCCGGGTTCTAGTCCCAGTTGCTCCTCTTCCAGTCCAGCTCTCTGCTGTGGCCCGGGAAGGCAGTGGAGGATGGCCCAAGTGCTTGGGCCCTGCACCTGCATGGAAGACTATGAGGAAGCACCTGGCTCCTAGCTTCGGATCGGCGCAGCATGCCGGCAGTAGCAGCCATTTGGAGGGTGAACCAACAGAAGGAAGACCTGTCTCTCACTGTCTATAACTCTGTCAAATAAAATTAAAAAAAAAAAAAAAAAGATTTGTTTATTTGTGTGAAAGATAGATTTGAAGGTAGAGAGAGGAAGAGAGGTCTTTCATCACTGGTTCACTCCTCAAATGTTCTCAACGAAACCAGGAACGAGGAGCTTCATCTAGGTCTCCCATGTGGGTGGTAAGGGCCCAAGCACTTAAGCCATCTTCCATTGCTTTTCCAGGCACATTAGCAGAGAGCTGAATTGGAAGTGGAGCAGCCAGGACATGAACCAGCACCCATATGTATGTGTTAGCATTGCAGGTAGTGGCATAACCCACTATGCTGCAGTGCTGGCCCCAATAATTATTAATCTATAGAACAAGAATACATAAAGTGGGGTTTCTCCCCCAGAAATTTGTAAGCAAACACATAGTTTACTTCTGCCAAACATTCTAAAAGTAGGCTAGTGACGTCATGATACTTCAGCAGACATCTTTTGAGAATAAGAACATTTCTTTACAGCCACAACACCATTATCACACAAAAGACAGTGAACATTTAATGAGTTATTTAGTAATATCACCCAACTTCCCCAGTTGTCCATCCCCACAGTATCCTTCAATTCTGGATCCAGACAAGGTTTGCATGTTGCATTGGCTGGTACATCTTTTTGGTTGGTGTCCTCTTCTGTTCTTCACGGTACGGGCTCCTTTGAGGAATCGAGGCCAGATGTTCGGCTTTCTGCGTTCATCTGATGGGTGCTTCATGATCAGATGCAGGTCAGAAGTTTCTGGAAAGAATGACTCATAGTTGGCCATGGGCTGGTTATTAATTAGCACTGGACTGCTTAGAATGGGATGTTTTTGAAATCTGGATCCCTCATAATTTATATCATAAATGTAAAGATACATTAAATGGTTCCGTGCTCTTTATCTTTCACCTTTAGTTTAAGAAGAGTAAGTGGATCTGAAAATGCTAATATTTTAGTGTAGGTAAATTACATATGATTATCACATAGTTTATAAAATATGACATAGAATATTCATATACCCTATGAACCAGCTTATATATTTTTCTTTTATTCTCTCAATTGCATACCAAGTATAAATCGAAGTCATTCTGTGAAAAACTGCTTTGCTGGGTGGAAAATAGCGGCTGCACCAGAGTCATTGTTCTTTCTAGCAGTCATTCCTATCACCGAAATGACAAACAGCTGTGTAGGTAGGTGCTTGCCTTTATTGTGTTATTCTGTGATCATTTTCTATGTTGAAAAGCTAAATTTTGGCCGGCGCCGCGGCTCACTAGGCTAATCCTCCGCCTAGCGGCGCCGGCACACCGGGTTCTAGTCCCGGTCGGGGCGCCGGATTCTGTCCCGGTTGCCCCTCTTCCAGGCCAGCTCTCTGCTGTGGCCAGGGAGTGCAGTGGAGGATGGCCCAAGTGCTTGGGCCCTGCACCCCATGGGAGACCAGGAAAAGCACCTGGCTCCTGGCTCCTGCCATCAGATCGGCGCAGTGCGCCGGCCGCAGCGCACCGGCCGCGGCGGCCATTGGAGGGTGAACCAACGGCAAAGGAAGACCTTTCTCTCTGTCTCTCTCTCTCACTGTCCACTCTGCCTGTCAAAAAAAAAAAAAAAAGCTAAATTTTAAAAGCTGTGAATATCCTTACAGATCCTAATTGGCGTTTAGAAGGAGGAAGGCACAAGAAGACTGAGGCACAGGAGGGACAACAGTTAGGTGGATCCTTTTAGTTTCCCTGAGGTTGGTTCAGGGAGTCTCAAGGAAGGCTTTGGTGTAGAGTTTGGGAGCTAGGCTTCAGTGTTTCCTGCGCTTGGCAGTCACAGGGCTCATTGAGAAAGAGAAAGAAGAGAAAGGGCACCTAAGACTGGTTGGTAACCTTGGAAAGATTAAATCAGTATCTCCATATATACAACCGTTTGTATTTGTAGAAATCTAGTTGCCTTTAAGTATACCTCTTGGGCCTGCCAGAATGAAGTCTTAAATACAAGACAAGGTATCCCAGAAATAGAAATAGGAACTATTTTATTGTTGTCACATTAACTTGTTAAATATTAAATAGTATACTCTTAACTTTTAGTTAATTTAGATCATTTATACACCTTAAAATCAGGGAGAAAAAATAACAATAAACCAAGTGTTACCTTTTTTTTTTTTTTTGACAGGCAGAGTGGATAGTGAGAGAGAGAGAGAGAGAGAGAGAAAGGTCTTCCTTTTGCCGTTGCCGTTGGTTCACCCTCCAATGGCCGCCACAGCTGGCGCGTTGCGGCTGGCGCACCGCGCTGATCCGAAGGCAGGAGCCAGGTGCTTCTCCTGGTCTCCCATGGGGTGCAGGGCCCAAGAACTTGGGCCATCCTCCACTTCACTCCCTGGCCACAGCAGAGAGCTGGCCTGGAAGAGGGGCAACCAGGAAAGAATCCGGCACCCTGACCGGGACTAGAACCAGGTGTGCTGGCGCCGCTAGGTGGAGGATTAGCCTATTGAGTCGCGGCGCCGGCCCAAGTGTTACCTTTTATAACAGGCTAATTTCCAGCAAGCTTATGGTAAATTACAGGCGTTGTGGCAGAAGGGAGCAGAGCTGTGATGAATAGGTGTGTTTCTGTAGTGGCCTCCTCTCTTTATACTCTCTCCTAAGTATGAAATAGGGATCAGTATTTTCTTTTTTAAAATATTTATTTATTTATTTGAAAGGCAGAGTTCCAGAGATGGGGCAGAGAGAGAGAGAGAGATCTTCATCTATTAGGTAACCCCTCAAATGGCTGCAATGGCTAGAGTTGGGCCATTCCCGAGCCAGGAGCTTCTTCCGGGTCTCCCATGTGGGTGCAGGGGACCAAGGTCTTCGGCCATCTTCTACTGTTTTCCCAGGCCATAGCAAAGAGCTGGATTGGAAGTGGAGCAGCCGGGACTCGAACCAGTGCCCATATGGGATGCCAGTACTGCAGGCGGTAGCTTTACTCGTTACACCACAGCATGGGCCCTGCAGTCACTATTTTCTACAGAAGTTACTCTTCGATAGTCTAGTGAGACTTTGTTTTGCATTGTGCACCAAAATATATGGAAACCAAGATAATTTTAGCTGAAAGAATTGATTCCTTTTTGTTTTTATTTGTGAGTTTTTAAAATATTAATTATGTGATTACTTTCAGCACTCCCTTCCGGTATCTACTTACACCTTCCATGCAAAAAACTGTTCAAAATAAAATAAAGAGCCTTAACTGGCAAGAAATGGAAAAAAGCCCGTGTATTCCTGAAATAGAAGATTCTGATCTTTGTGTCCGTGTTCCAGGAGGAGGCATCACAAAGTTACTGTATGATGAAAGGTGAGTTTGTTGGCCTGTTTAATCATTTGTTTTTCATCTTACTTAAAAATGAATTTAAGGGGCCAGCACTGTGGCACAGCAGGTAAAGCAGCTCTCTATAGTGCCGCCATCCCATTTGGGTGCTGGTTTGAGTCCCAGCTGCTCCTCTTCCCATCCAGCTTTCTGCTATGGCCTGAGAAGCAGTAGAAGATGGCCCAAGTCCTTGGGTTCTTGCACCCGTGTGGGAGACCCAGAAGAAGCTCCTGGCTCCTGGCTTTGTATTGGCACAACTCTGGCCATTGTGACCATCTGTGGAGTGAAACAGTGGATAGAAGACCTCTCTCCTCTCTCTCTGCCTCTCTGTAACTCTGCCTTTCACATAAATAAATAAATTTTTTAAAAGAATTATTTTATTTGTTTGAAAGAGTTAAACAGAAAGAGAAGGAGAGGTCTATACCACAGCGCCAGTTACAGAGAGAAGGAGAGAGAAAGCTTCCATCTGCTGGTTCACCCCCAGGTGGCCACAATGGCCAGTGCTCGGCCAGGCTGAAGCCAGGAGCTGCACCTGGGTCTCCCACATAGGTGACAGGGGCCCAACACTTGGGCCATCTTCTGTGCTTTTCCCAGGCTGTTGACAGAGAGCTGGATCAGAAGTGGAGCAGCTGGGATACAAACTGGCACCCATATGGATGCTGGTATCAAAGAGGGCATCTTTACCCCCTGTGCTGCAATGTTGGCCCCCCCCCCTTTTTTTTTTTTTTGACAGGCAGAGTTAGACAGTGAGAGAGAGAGAGACAGAGAGAAAGGTCTCCCTTTTCTGTTGGTTCACCCCCCAAATGGCCGCTACGGCCGGCGTGCTGCGCCGATTCGAAGCCAGGAGCCAGGTACTTCCTCCTGGTCTCCCATGCAGGTGCGGGGTCCAAGCACTTGGGCCATCCTCCACTGCCCTCCTGGGCCATAGCAGAGAGCTAGACTGGAAGAGGAGCAACCAGGACAGAATCCGGTGCCCCAACTGATACTAGAACCCGGGGTGCTGGTGCCACAGGCGGAGGATTAGCCAAGTGAGCCGCGGCTCCGGCCTGTTGGCCCTTTTTTAACCATTTTTTAAGTGGCGTTGAGTACATCCATTCTCTGTATGCATCCATCACTGCTACCCACTCCCAGAACTTTGTCATCATCCTAAGTAGAAAAATTTATACCATTAAATAATAATTCCCCATTTTATTTGTCAGATTTATAATAATGTCCTCACTTTCATTTCTGATTTTAGTATTTTAAGCCTTTTTTTTTCTTAGTCAAAGATGTATCTGTTTCTCAAAGAAACAACTGATTTTCTGTTTTTCTACTCTATTATATTTAGCCTCTAATCTTTATTGTTTCTTTCCTTCTGCTGGTTTTGGGTTTGGTTTGCTCACTCTTTCCTCTTTCATAAAGAGTAGACAGATGATCAGTTTGAAAGTTTCTTCTTTTTTAATAAATGCATTTAACCTTCCCTCCTCTAGTGCTGCTGTCTCCACATGCCAAAAGTTGTACTATGCTGTGTTTTTGTTTTCGTTCATCTTAGTACTCCCCAATTGCCTTTATGATTTCTTTGACTCATTGGTTGTTTAAGAATTTGTTTAATTTCTGGCTCTGATGTTATTTCAGAAGGTTTATGGATGAGCAGGCCTGCCTTTAGCCTGATAGTTAAGATGCCTGTGTCCTTCTTCAGAGTACCTGGGTTTGAGTCCTGGCCCTGGTTCTCGACTCCTGACTCCCAACTGGTTAGCTTCCTACCAACCCATACGGCCTTGTAAGATGTAGTGACAGGCAGGCATTTGACACTCTGCTTCAGACACCCTCATATTGGGTGCCTGCATTCAAGTCTTAGCTCCACTCCCAGTTTTACCTTCCTGCTAATGCACACTCTCGTGGGCAACAGATAATGACTCGAGTAGTGGGATCCCTGCCACTCACATGGGAGACCTGGATTGAGTTCCCAGCTCCTGGTTTTGCCTGGCCCAGCCGTAACTATTGGAGGTTTTTGGGGAGTGATATCAGTAGATGGAAGATCTTTGTCTTTCTCTGTATCTGTCTCTTTGTGCCTTTCAAAATAAGCTTTTTTAAAAAATTTGAAGTTGAAAAGACAGAGACTTTTCTCTCTCTGTTTCTCTGCTATGTGAGGACGTAGCAAGGAAGCAGCCTCTATAAGCGGGGAGGAGTGTAGACCATGCTGGTGTTGTGAGCTGATTTCTGGCCTCCGTTCTGGGGGCTGCTGGTGCAGGAGCACAGTGAACTTTATTCTTTGTCTAAAAGATGAACAGTTTCCTTATTGATTTTAATTATTTACACTGCTCCTTCTTTTTTTTTTTTTTTTTTTTTTTCTTTTAAAAATTTCTTAAGGGAAGACAGAGAGGGGTCTGCCATCCTCTAGTTCACTCTCCAAATGCCTGTAACATCCAGGGCTGGACCAGGACAAAACCAGGAGCTGGGACTCCATCTGGGTCTCCCACTTGGGTGGCAAAGACCCACGTATTGGGCCATCTATTGCTGCCTCACCAGGGACATCAGCAGGGAATGGATGGGAAGTGGAGTAGCTGGGACTCAGGTGAGTGCTCCAGTGTGGTCATGCAGGCATCCCAAGGGGCATTTTAACCACCTGTGCCCCTAGCCCTTTGCTTTCTTTTTTGAAACATTTAAGACTTTGCCAGAAATGCTACAGTCTGTCCACTTGTTTTCCTGGTACAGCTTGTTTTGTCCCTCTCTGACCACACTGTACTTGTACATCATTCCAGTTTCTTCTTCCCTGGGAATTTTTTCTTTTTTAAAATTTATTTGTTGGTGCTGGCACTTTAGCGCAGCAGGTTAAAGCCCTGGCCTGAAGCGCTGGAACCCCATATGGGTGCCGGTTCAAGACCCTGCTGCTCCGCTTCCAATCCAGGTCTCTTCTGTGGCCTGGGAAAGCAGTGGAAGATGGCCCAAGTCCTTGGGCCCCTGCACCCACGTGGGAGACTCAGAAGAAGCTCCTGGCTCCTGGCTTCAGATCAGTGCAGCTCCAACCCTTGAGGCTAATTGGGGAGTGAACTATCAGATGGAAGATCGATCTCTCTCTTTGCCTCTCCTCTCTCTGTGTAGCTTTGACTTGCAGATAAATAAATAAATTTTTTTAAAAAATGATATATTTGTTGGGGGGCCTGCTTGGTGGCATAGCAGGTAAAGCTGCCACCTGTAGTACCGGCATCCCATATGGGTGCTGGTTCGTGTTCCGGCTGCTCCAATTCCAATCCAGCTCTCCGCTAAAGCCTGGGAAAACAGTAGAAAATGGCCCAAATCCTTGGGCCCCTGTACCCACGTGGGAGACCCAGAAGAAGCTCCTGGCTCCTGGCTTCAGATTGGCCCAGCTTTGGCCGTTGCAGCCATCTGGGGAGTGAACCAGAGGATGGAGGACCTTTCTCTCTCTCTCTCTCTCTCTCTCTCTCTCTGTCTCTCTCTCTCTCCTTTCTCTGTGTAACTGACTTTCAACTTTCAAGTAAATAAATAATTTTTTAAAAAAAGATATATTTGCTGGGCAGAGTAACAGAAAAAGAGAAATCTTCTATCTGCTGTTTCACTCCTAAATGACCACATGGACAGGGCTGGGCTAGGCTGAAGCCAGGAACCAAGAACTCCATCCTGGTCTCTCATGTGGGTGGCAGGGGCTAAGCACTTGGCCATCATCTGCTGCTCTCTCAGGGTAATAGTGGATGCCAGCCTCTCCCTGCGAAAATTATTAGAAAATAATCATTTCCTCGGCTTTTTCTTTTTTTTTCCTCAATCCATGACCTATTCAAGTTTTTACTTCTTTTTCTTCTTACCTATTCCCCATCCTAGAATGTGTCACTTCAGCCATTCTCTGCCACAACCAAAAACCTACTCGTTTTTGGTACCTGCCCTGCCCATCACTGGCTTTGCCTCATTTTCTTTCTTTTTTTTTTTTTTTTAAAAGTTTTTATTTAATGAATGCAAATTACATAGGTACAACTCTAGGAATATAGTGGTTCTTCCCCCCTTACCCACCCTCCTACCCCTACTCCCGTCCCACCTTCTACTCCCTCTCCCATCCCATTCTTCATTAAGATTATTTTCAATTAACTTTATATACAGAAGACCAACTCTATAATAAGTAAAGATTTCAACAGTTTGCACCCCACACACACACCACACAACGTATAAAGAACTGTTTGAGAACAAGTTTTGCAGTTAATTCTCATAGTACAGCTCATTAAGGACAGAAGTCCTGCATGGGGAGCTTCCTGTTGCACCCTAGGAAGTATCCGATGATAGCCGGGTCCCTGCCACACACATGGGAGACTCAAATTTTTTTTTTATTTTTTATTTTTATTTTTTTTATTTTTGACAGGCAGAGTGGACAGTGAGAAAGAGAGACAGAGAGAAAGGTCTTCCTTTTTGCCGTTGGTTCACCTTCCAATGGCCGCCGCGGCCGGCGCGCTGCGGCCGGCACACCGCGCTGATCCGATGGCAGGAGCCAGGAGCCGGGTGCTTTTCCTGGTCTCCCATGGGGTGCAGGGCCCAAGCACCTGGGCCATCCTCCACTGCACTCCCTGGCCACAGCAGAGGGCTGGCCTGGAAGAGGGGCAACCGGGACAGAATCCGGTGCCCCAACCGGGACTAGAACCCGGTGTGCCGGCGCCGCTAGGCGGAGGATTAGCCTAGTGAGCCGCGGCACCGGCCGGGAGACTCAAATTTTAACTCTGGGTTCCTTGTTTCAGCCTGGCCTACCCCCAGCTGTTTCGAGCCTTTTGGGGGTGAACCAGTAGATGGGAGATATATTCTCTCTCTCTCTCTTTCTCCCTTTCAAATAAAAATAAATAAACAAATAAATAATTTTAAGAGATATATAGAACTTTGGCAGGTTAACTGTGTCTCCAGTGTCTGTGAACCTGTGTGTCATAATATTAGCTGACATTTCCATAGTATTGACTGTAGATTGGCAAAGCACTTTGCCTCCATTACCTTTTTTTTTTTTTTTTAATTTATTTATTTTATTGGAAAGTCAAAGCTACATAGAGAGAAGGAGAGGCAGAGAGAGAGTCTTCCATCCTCTGGTTCACTCCTCAATTGGTTGCAAGGGCCGGATCTGCACCGATCCGAAGCCAGGAGCCAGGGGCTGCTTCTGGGTCTCCCATGCAGGTGCAGGGGCTCAAGGGCTTGGGGCATTTTCTACTGCTTTCCCAGGCCATAGCAGAGAGCTGGATTGAAAGTGGAGCAGCCAGGACTCGAACCGGTGCCTATATGGGATGCTGGCAGTGCAGGTGGCGGCTTTACCCACTATGCCACAGTGCTGGCTCCTCCATTACCTCTTGTAAGCCTCACAACAGCCTGTGAAGTAGGTTCTGTTCATTATTCCTGTTTTATCAATGGAAAACCCCAGAGCCCTGAGTTAAATTAATTGCCCAGTTTATCTAGTGAGTAAGAGAGCCAGAATTTTTTTATTATTACATTTTTAGTTATTAAAATAGAAGATTTTATGAATGTTGTAGATATGATTGCAAGAATACAATGATATTTTTCTCCCTACCATCAGAATTTGAATCCTGGCATTCTGTCCTTGTTTCCATTATTCTAAATGGATTGATTTATAAAATGGAAATAATTACAGATTTCTCAAGAATTGTCATCATGATTGAATCATAAAATGTTCAAATAGTGCTTGGCACATAATAACCACTCAGTAAAAGGTATCTGTCAGAAGTGGTAGTAAATTCTCTTCCCTTTGTTCCAGCCTCTTCCAGTTTTCCTTTGCTGCTTTAGATTAGTAACTGGAGAGTTACTTTCTTTCAGGCTCCTTGCTACAGTGCTTCTGAAAATAGCTATCTTCTAAGAGTAGATTTGGGGATGGATCAGAGCAGACCTCAGGGGGCCAGTGTTGTGGTGTAGCAAGTTAAGCCATGGCCTATGATGCCAGCATCCCATACAAGCACCCAACAAATTAGTTGTTCCACTTCATATCCAGTTCCCTGCTAGTGCACCTGATACAGCAATGTAAGATGGTCCTAGTGCCTAGGCCCCTGCCACTTATGTGGGAGACCTGGATGGAATTCCTGTCTCCTGGCTTCAGTCTGACCCTACCCCAGCCATTGGTGGCCATCTGGGGAATGGAAGGTCTCTCTCCCTCTCTCCTCTCTCCCCTCTCCCTCTGCCTTTCAAATTTAAAAAAATTTAATTAAAGAATAATAATAGACCTCACATGGGGCAGGAAGGATGGTTTTCATGCAGCTTGGGTGAGGTGCAGACTGGCATGTGCCCCAGGCAGTTGTTAGATGACTGCTAGTTTTGTTTCCACAGACATAAGGGTATGCATTGGGCAAGGGGGAATAAATGAGTGATCTTAGGACATGGTGTTCCCTCCTCGCCTAAAACCCGGAATGTCATCCTGGCTATAAAAACAGACATGCTAGAATCAGCGTCTTCTATCAGTGGAAGAATACTAAATTATTATTTTTATTTATTTTTGTAGCTGTTCTAAAGATATCCAGATGGCAGTTCTGCTAAAATTTGTCTCGGAAGGGGACAATATCCCAGATGCATTGGGTCTTGTTGAATATCTAAACGAATGGCTTCAAATAATCAAACCACATGTAAGTTTTCTGTAACATAAGCTTTTATTTCTCTGGTTATGTATTCATTAACTGACATTTTGTAAATAAACCAAATAAATTAAGTTTATGTTCAATATAGACATATCTTTACACAGAATTTAATTTAAGCTGAATTTTTGGAAATCAGGACAGTTAGTCAACATATTATTTACAGTTGTTTCATGAATACTAGTTTTCCAAGAAATACAATCCTAAGTTCTTCATTGTACTTATTGCTTATTTTACATTAATTATGCCAGACAGATCCTTATAAAAATAAACAAGTCTTTGGGTTTTAGGTTTCTCTTTTTAAAGGATGCAGAAGGTAATACTGTGTGAGCTATACTGTAGCTATTAGATATGTGTCATGCTTAAAGGACTTTTCTGTGTAATGAGAAGAGAATGTGACACCCAGAGAAATGAGTTAGCCTTCAGGCAGAAGTCCATCAGGCTTCTTTATCTGGTGGGTAACTGTCTTTTTAATTTGTGCTTTGCCAAGAAAAAACTGACACAGATCACACTGATTCTTTTTTTTTTTTTTTTTTTTTTTTTTTTGACAGGCAGAGTGGACAGTGAGAGAGAGAGACAGAGAGAAAGGTCTTCCTTTGCCGTTGGTTCACCCTCCAATGGCCGCCGTGGCCGGCGTGCTGCGGCCGGCGCACCGCGCTGATCCGATGGCAGGAGCCAGGAGCCAGGTGCTTTTCCTGGTCTCCCATGGGGTGCAGGGCCCAAGCACCTGGGCCATCCTCCACTGCACTCCCTGGCCACAGCAGAGAGCTGGCCTGGAAGAGGGGCAACCGGGACAGAATCCGGCGCCCCGACCGGGACTAGAACCCGGTGTGCCGGCGCCGCTAGGCAGAGGATTAGCCTAGTGAGCCGCGGCGCCGGCCCCACACTGATTCTTTTTAAAGCCCCTATTCCTCTTGAATTTGATTTTATTTAATAGACTCCATCTATAGCCTTCCTGGCGTATTTTTATGATTTAGAACTTGATGGCCAGCGCCGCAGCTCACTAGGCTAATCCTCCACCTTGCGGCGCCGGCACACTGGGTTCTAGTCCCAGCCGGGGCGCCGGATTCTGTCCCGGTTGCCCCTCTTCCAGGCCAGCTCTCTGCTGTGGCCCGGGAATGCAGTGGAGGATGGCCCAAGTCCTTGGGCCCTGACCTGCATGGGAGACCAGGAGAAGCACCTGGCTCCTGGCTTCAGATCAGCATGATGCGCCGGCCACGGCGGCCATTGGAGGGTGAACCAACGGCAAAGGAAGACCTTTCTCTTTGTCTCTCTCTCTCTCACTGTCCACTCTGCCTGTCCAAAAAAATTAAAAAAAAAGAACTTGAAGAAATTTATCCTTAGGTGATATTCAGACATAGAAACTTATTATATTTTATCTTTCCTTACAGTAAAACCTGGCTACCCCATGGGACTCCACAGGGAGAGCTTTTTAATACCTGCGTATTAAAAGGAGATTTGTTGGTGAAGCTGAAAGGCTTTTGTTTTTTCCTCTTTTTCAGGTACAGGGTGATGACCCTACAGCATCCACCTTGCCATGGAAAATCCCAAGTTCCTGGAGATTACTCTTTGGCAGTGGTCTTCCTCCTGCACTCTTTTGACCCGTGTTTTGGTTTTAGACCTTGTATCCCAGGATACTTATTACCAACACAACTGTTAAACCTTCAATGTGAAAATTTGTATTATCTGAGAATGTATTAGGAAGTAAATATTTACTTTTCACAAAAATCTCTAAAAAAAAAAAAGGATTAACTGAAAGTCTTTTGCCATGCTTTTCCTCAGATATAACAAATGTAAATTTTGTACAATAAGATTTTTATTTCCTAAGTAATTTTGTCTGAAATGTCTCTCTTTTTTTAAATGATAGTTTCCTATTTCTGCTATAATAAATTGCCACAAACTTAGTGGCTTAAAATAGTCCAAATTTATTTTTACCATAGTTCTGTAAGTTAGAAGTCAAAAATTGGGTCTTCTTAGGGTAAGAGCAGGGAGAATCCCTTTCCCACCCACTTGGAGAGACTGTCACATTCTTTGGCTCGGGGCCCCTTCCTCCATCTTCAGAGCTTTCTCCCTCTTTCACTTCTGTGGATCACCACACTAGTTCAGGATGAGTGCGCATCTCAAAAGAATCTAAGTGTAAAAGAAATAACAGGGGCTGCGCCGTGGCTCACTTGGCTAATCCTCCACCTGTGGTGCCGGCATCCCATATGGGCTCCGGGTTCTAGTCCCGGCTGCTCCTCTTCCACTCCAGCTCTCTGCTGTGGCCTGGGAAAGCAATGGAGGATGGCCCAAGTGCTTGGACCTCTGCACTCCCATGGGATACTGGGAGGAAGCACCTGGCTTCTGTCTTTGGATCAGCGCAGTTCCGACCATAGCAGCCATTTAGGGGGTGAACCAATGGAAGGAAGACCTTTCTCTCTGTCTCTCTCCCTCACTGTCTATAACTCTACCTGTCTAATAAAAAAAAAAAAAAAAAAAGAAAGAAATAACAGGGGTAGGTATTATAAGGTAGCAGTTGAGCCACGTGTGGGACACAGTGTGACTGGGTCAGGCTGAAGTCAGTAGCCAGGAACTCTGAGTCTCTGTGTGGGTGGCAGGAACCCATGTAGTTGAGCCAATATCTACTGCCTCCCAAGGTGTGCATAAGCAGGAAGTTGGCTCTGAAGCAGAGGTGGGACTTGATCCTAGACACTCCAATATGGGGTGCAGGCATCCCAGCAACTTGCTGCACCCCAACACCCACCCCCGCCAGTCCCTGTTTATACATGATCTTAGGTATCTGCTACTTACTGTGTTGCTTCTGTGCCTTGGTTTTCTCACCTGTAAAACAAGAAACAAAGATGGACATTATATAATTATTAATTAAGCTCAGTTTATCAGGAATGTTTAGCAACTGTATATGCATCTAACATCAGAGCGCACAAATATGGGAAGCAAGCAGTTCACCCAACAGCAGCAAAATGTACATTTTTGTCAAATGCACACAGAATATTTTCCTAGATAGATCACCTATCAGGCCATGAAGCAAGTATTAAGTAATTTAAGAACATTGAAATCATATCAGATATCTTCTGATCACAGTGGAAGGAAACTACTGGCTACAACAGCCAAGTCTGGGCCAATCAAGCCAGGAACCAGGAACTATATCTGGGTCTCCCAAGTGGGTGCAGGGACCCAAGCACTTGGGCCATTCTGCGCTGCTTTCCCAGGCTCGTTAGCAGGGAGCCGAGTCAGAAGAATATGTATTCATTTCATTTCAAGTGCAAACTTAGTGAATAGAAGTGATGACTGCTCAAGAGATACAAGGAGGAGGTTAAAGGGGTCATAGTTATTATTGTCAGTGTCAAATGAAAACTCAATTATGCTGGATTCAAATAACCAGAATCCTTTATTTAACCAGAATAGAATGTCTGCATTGACTTTTAGAAGAAAGACAAAAGACCAGAGATAGAAATTGGTTATTTCTAAAGATGCCAGCTCTATCCTGGAGTGCATGGGAACAGCCCAGGCTCCAGATGGTCTACACTTACCCCAGTCTGCTGCATGGAGGGGACCAGATTGCACTGCTGAGCCTCTCAGTGGGCACAGTTGGATTATGTTCTCAAATCTCATTTGGGCAGGAATGCTTTCAGGAAATTTATGCAAAGTAAGAGCATTTTCATTAGTCCTTAGGAACACGAGCATTAACCAGCATAGCTTGGCCACAGAGAACAGGCCATGTGTTCAGGCTTTCATTCTACTTACCCAACAGCATTGATTTCCTCCTGCTGCCTGCAGAGGACAGAGGGGATGCCGAGGGGTCTGCTACCTTAAAACTGTGAAGTTCTCTTTTTCATCCTCTTATGAATTTAATAAATTATATATCATAAAGCTTGTCATTTAAAAGGTGGGCATTTAGCTTAGTGGTTAGGATGCCGGATAAGACACTCACTTCCCATAGCAGAATGTCTGGGTTCGACTCCCAACTCGTTTCTTATTCTACCTTCCTGCCCATGCAGACACTCAGAGGCAGGACTGACAGCTCAGGTGAATTGGCTTCTGCTATCTGTGTGGAAGACCTGGATTGAGCTCCTGGCTCCTGGCTTCAGCTTCCAACCTGGCCTGGAGCCATTGCAGGCATTTGGGGAATGGACCAGCAGATGGGACTCCGTGTCTCTCTCTGGTTTCTTTAGTTGTGGCTGTTGCAGAGCAGTGAGTTAAGCCACTACTTGGAACACCCACGTCCCATATCAGAGTGCCTGGGATCAAATCTCACCTTCGCCTCCAGTCCAGCACCTGGCTAATGTGCCTGAGAGGCAGTGGAAGATGGCCCAAGTGCTGGCGCAACTGCTAAGAGACTGAGAGGGAACATCTGACTACTGTCCTGGGCCTGACCCAGCCCTGGGTGTTGCAGCCATCTGGGGAGTGAACCAGCAGATGGAAGATTTCTCTCTCTCTCTCTCCCCCCATCTCTGACTCCCCCCCCCCATCATTCTATATTTCAAATAAATAAAACATTAAAAAATAAATTTACCATTTAAAACATAAAATTCAGCAGTTTTTTTGAAAAAAGATTTATTTATTTATTTGAAAGGCAGATTTGCAGAAAGGCAGAGAGAGCTTTCATCTGCTGGTTCACTCCCCAAATGGCCACAATGGCTGGAGCTGCACTGATCTGAAGCCAGGAGCCAGGAGCTTCTTCGGGGTCTCCCACATGGGTGTAGGGGCCCAAGGACCTAGGCCATCTTCCACTGTTTGCCCAGGCCATAGCAGAGAGCTGGATCTGAAGTGGAGCAGCTGGGACTCAAACTAGCGCCATATGGATGCCAGCACTGCAGGTGGTGGCTTTACCTGCTACCCCACAGCACTGGCCCCGATTTTTTAGTACATTTACAGAGTTGGGCACCATCACCACAATCAGTTTTATAAATTTTATCCCAAAAAGAAACTCCTTCCTTTCTAAGCTCATGAACTTTAGAAGCAGCTGTAAAGCCCTTTCAAATACTGCTGTATTTTCAGGGGAAGAAAAAGTTGTTTCTACTGAAACTGCACTAAATTTTCGCCTACAATTTACATTGCTAAATATTATGTAGATAGTAAAATTTAAGAAAAGCACTTCTCTTCTGCCCCACCCACTGGCAATGACTAATCTGTCTCTTCATAAATTTGCCTACTCTGAATATTTCAGATAAGTGAAGTCATACAATATGTGGCCTTTTGTGTCTGGTTTCCTTCACTTATCGCTTTCAAGGTTCATTCATGTGGTAGCACAATTAGAATCATTCCTCTTCATTGCCAAAAATAATCTATTTTGGGGTATACCAAAATTTGTTAATTTTTTTCAGCTGAAGGACACTTGGACTGTTCCCCTTTTGGCTGTTAGGAATAATGCTGTGAGCATCTGTGTCTGAGTTTTCATGTGAACTTACGCTTTCATTTGTCCTTGTTGCTCTAGTAAGCTTGGTTCTCCAGAGAACCCAAACAGGACACTTAGGATGTAAAGACACAGACGCTCCTTGACTTACAATGTGGCTAGGTCCTGATAAACCCATCCTAAGTTAAGAATATTTAAGTGAGAAACAGCTTAGCCTAGCCTCCCACACCCACACTCAGAGCACTTCCATTGGGGCGAAAGCACCGAACACAGGGTGTGATTTATAATAAAGTCTCTATCATGTCAGTTACTGGATAGAGCACGTGGAGGGGACTGTGTCATTGACTGCCTGGCTGCCTGGGAGCTGTGCACACTGCATCCCAGAGTCCGCACAGCAGGAAGCAGGATTGAGAGGGGAGCTGGGTCTTAAACCCAGGCGCTCTGACAGAATGCCAGCATCTCAACCAGAGTCTTAACCTCTAGGCCAAACACCCACTTCCTGGGCATCTTTTCCTGTGCTTATTTGGCACTTGTGTATATATATATATATATATATATATATTTTTTTTTTTTTTTTTTTTTTTTTTAATTTTTGACAGGCAGAGTGGACAGAGAGAGAGAGACAGAGAGAAAGGTCTTCCTTTTGCCGTTGGTTCACCCTCCAATGGCCGCCGCGACTGGTGCGCACTGATCCGATGGCAGGAGCCAGGTACTTATCCTGGTCTCCCATGGGTGCAGGGCCCAAGGACTTGGGCCATCCTCCACTGCACTCCCTGGCCAGAGCAGAGAGCTGGCCTGGAAGAGGGGCATCCGGAACAGAATCCGGTGCCCCGACCGGGACTAGAACCCGGTGTGCCAGCACCGCAAGGCGGAGGATTAGCCTAGTGAGCCGCGGCGCCAGCTGCATTTTTTTTTTTTTAAGAACTGTCTATTCAGACCCTATGTCCACTTTTTAATTGGGTCATATTCTTTTTACTCTGAGGTTTCTAAGAATTGTTTTTATATTCTGAATAACAGACTACTCAAAGATATGATTCCCAAGCATTTTATCCCATCCAGTGGGTTGTCTTTTACTTTCTCGATAGCATCCCTTTATGCACAAACGTTTTTCATCCAAAATGCATCTTTAAGTTGAGCAATACACATAAGCCCTGCTCCCTCTCCCCTACAGAATCTACATTGTTTGCTAATGCGTTAATATGAGCACTTTCTCTCTCTCCGCCTCTGAGAAGCAGAACAACAGAGTGACAGCGCTCCTATCTGTTGGTTCACCACTAGATGCCCACCATGATCAGAGCAGGACTAGGACTGAAGTTGAGAACAAGAAACTCAATCCAGATCTCCTTCTACTTGGGTGGCAGGAACCCAGTCACTTGAACCATCAGCACTGCCTCCCAGGGTCTGCATTGTCAGGAAGCTGGAATCAGGAACTGGAGCCAGGCACCAAACATAGCATGCAGGCACTGTAACCCAGCAAGGTTAGCTGATCAGCTAAATACCCACCCCATTTTATGTATTCATTTATTTTTAAGATTTATTTTTATTTTATTTGAAAATCAGAGAGCGAGAGCGCTTCCATTGATTGGTTAACTCCCAAATGGCTGCAATGAACAAATGAACAGCACTGGGCTAGGCTGAAGCCAGGAACCAGGGGCTTCTTCCAGGTCTCTCACATGGGTATCAGGGTCCCAAACACTTTGGCCCATCTTCTGCTGCTTTTTCCAGGCCATTAGCAGGGAGCTGGATCAGAAGTAGAGCTGCTGGGACATGAACAGGTGCCTACACAGAACATTGATGTCACAGGCAGCAGATTTACCTGCTATACCACAATCACAGCCCCTGCACTTACTTATTTTAAAAAAATATTTTTAGAGGGGCCAGCACTGTGGCACAGCGGGTTAAAGCCCTGGCCTGAAGCACCAGCATTCCATATGGGCGCTGGTTCGAGACCTGGCTGCTCTTCTTCCGATCCAGCTCTCTGCTATGGCCTGGGAAAGCAGTAGAAGATAGCCCAAGTCCTTGGGTCCCTGATCCCACGTGGGAGACCCAGAAGCAGCCCCTGGCTCCTGGCTTCGGATCGGCACAGCTCCAGCTGTTGCGGCCATCTGGGGAGTGAACCAGCAGATGGAAGACCACTCTCTCTGTCTCTACCTCTCTCTGTAACTCTGTCTTTCAAATCAATAAAGTAAATCTTTAAAAAAAATTTTTAGAGTACATTCCTTTGATATTGAGAATAAATCCCTAGGATTTGACAGAAATCTGCTAGAGGCTTGGGTTTCCTCATGCTTTCCATAAACCTGGGTTTGAGGAACTGTGTACTTCAAAAAGAGTGTGGAAAAATGGAATTAAAAGATAAATCTGTTTTGGTGCAAAAGAATTTGATATCCATAGCTTTTTTTTTTTTTTTTTTTTTGGACAGACAGAGTGGACAGTGAGAGAGAGAGAAGAGAGAAGGGTCTTCCTTTGCCATTGGTTCACCCTCCAATGGCCGCCTCTGCCCGCGCGCTGTGGCCGGCGCACCGCGCTGATCCGATGGCAGGAGCCAGGTACTTCTCCTGGTCTCCCATGGGGTGCAGGGCCCAAGCACTTGGGTCATCCTCCACTGCACTCCCTGGCCACAGCAGAGAGCTGGCCTGGAAGAGGAGCAACCGGGACAGAATCCGGCGCCCCAACTGGGACTAGAACCCGGTGTGCCGGCGCCACAAGGCGGAGGATTAGCCTAGTGAGCCGCGGCGCCGGCCTTTCCATAGCTTTTTTAAAAAGATTCATTTATTTGAAAGTCAGTTACACAGAGAGAGGAGAGGCAGAGAGAAAGAGACAGAGACAGAGGGAGGTTTTTCATCCTCTGGTTCACTCCCCAAATGGCTGCTGCAAAAGCCTGGGCTGGGCCAGGAACCAGAAGTTTCTTTCAGGTCTCACACGTGGATGCAGGGGCCCAAACACTTGGTCATCCTCTGCTGCTTTCCCAGGCCATAGCAGGGAGCTGGATGAGAACAGGAACAGCCAGGACTCGAACCAGTGCCTATATGGGATGCTGGTGTTGCAGATGGCGTCATAACTTCTTATGCCACAGTGCAGGCCAAGGACCAATTTGTTGAGCCGTCACTGCTCCCTCCCAGCATCTGCTTCAGCAAGAAGCTAGTGTCAAGAGTCAGAGCTAGGAGAGCGGCCTTTTACCCTAGCAGATAAAGCTGCTGCCTGCCATCCCGTATGGGCGCTGCTTCAAGTCCCAGCTGCTCCACTTCTGATCCAGCTTCCTGCTAATGTGCCTGGGAAGGCAGCAAAAACAGCCCAAGTCCTTGGGCCCCTGCAACCACGTGGGAGACCCAGATGAAGCTCCTGGCTGTGGTTGTGGCCTGCCACAGCTTGAATCATGGCAGCCATTTGGGGAATGAACCAACAGGTGGAATACCTCTCTCTTTGTAATTCTGCCTTTCAAATAAATAAGATAATTTTAAAAGATTTATTTTATTATTTATTTGAAAGAGTTACAGAGAGGGGTAGAGACAGAGAGAGAGGGGTCTTCCATCCACTGGTTTACTCCCCAAATGGCTGCAATAGCCAGAGCTAAGCTGATCTGCAGCCAGGAATGAGGAGCTTCTTCCTGGTCTCCGATGTGGGTGTAGGGGCCCAAGGACTGGGACCATTTTCTACTGCTTTCCCAGGCCATGGCAGAGGGCTGGATTGGAAGTGGAGCAGCCAGGACTCAAACCAGCACCCACATGGAATGCTGACACTGCAGGCTGGGGCTCTGACCCGCTGCACCACAGTGCCAGCCCATAAGATAAATCTTTAAAAAAAAAATCAGAGCCAGTTCCTGCAATATGGGGTGTGGGCATCTTACATTATAATAATAGGCTTATTGTCGGCTGGTGCCGCGGCTCACTAGGCTAATCCTCCGCCTGCAGCACCGGCACAGTGGGTTCTAGTCCCAGTCAGGGCGCTGGATTCTGTCCTGGTTGCTCCTCTTCCAGTCCAGCTCTCTGCTGTGGCCCGGGAAGGCAGTGGAGGGTGGCCCAAGTGCTTGGGCCCTGCACCGCATGGGAGACCAGGAGAAGCACCTGGCTCCTGGCTTCGGATCAGCACGGTGCGCCGGCCGCAGCGGCCATTGGAGGGTGAACCAACGGCAAAGGAAGACCTTTTTCTCTGTCTCTCTCTCTTGCTGTCCACTCTGCCTGTCAAAAAAAAAAATAAAATAAAATAAAAAATAAAATAATAGGTTTATTGCCTCCACTAACTAAAGAGTTCAATAAATAAAAAGTAAAAACATCAGGGCCAGTGCTATGGCACAGTGGGTTAAAGCCCTGGCTGGCATCCCATATGGGTACTGGTTTTAGTTCCGGCTGTTCCTCTTCCAATCCAGCTCTCTGCTATGGCCTGAGAAAGCAGTAGAAGATGGCTCAAGACCTTGGGTCCCTGCACCTTTCTCTGTCCCTCTGGGTCTACCACTCTATGTAACTCTGTCTTTCAAATAAATAAAATAAATCTTAAAAAAAAAGAAAGAAAAAGAAAAAACACCATAGTCCATTAGGAAAATAGGCAGAGGCTATGCACAAAAGAAAAGATGTTCAGCTTCATTGATTTTTTTTTTTTTTTTTTTTTTTTTTAAGACAGGCAGAGTGGACAGTGAGAGAGAAAGGTCTTCCTTTGCTGTTGGTTCACCCCCCAGTGGCCGCTGCGGCTGGTGCACCGCGCTGATCCGAAGCAAGGAGCCAGGTGCCTCTCCTGGTCTCCCATGGGGTGCAGGGCCCAAGGACTTGGGCCATCCTCCTCCTCCACTGCCTTCCTGGGCCACAGCAGAGAGCTGGACTGGAAGAGGGGCAACCGGGACAGGATCCGGCGCCCCGGCTGGGACTAGAACCCAGGGTGCCGGCGCCACAGGCAGAGGATTAGCCTAGTGAGCCGCAGCGCTGGCCATTGATATAGATTTTTAAAGTCACAAAATCATTAAAATTATGTAACATATAATTATTTTCAATTTCTTTGACAATTCTTTCAAACTTTGACAAAACACCATATTTGCAGCAAAGTGATACACTCAGGCATTTCTTTCTTTTTAGATTTTAGCTCGCACATATAAGGGAGAACATATAATATTTGTCTTTCTGTTGTTGGCTTATTTCACTCAATATAATGTCCTCCAGTGCCATCCTTTCTATGGTAAATGATAGAATTTTGTTCTTTTTTGTAGCTGAATAATATTATAATATTTATACCACATTTTCTTCATCCATTCATCTGCTGATAGACACCTTGGTTGATTTTATATTTTGGCTGTTGTGAACAGTTCTTTTATAAACATGGCAGAATAGGTATCTTAGGTAAAATCAGTTCATGTCTCTGGCTATGTACCCAGTAGTGGGATCGTTGGAGCATAAGGCAAGTATTTCTAGTTTTTAAAGAAATCTTGAGGCTGGCACTGTGGCATAGCTGGTAAAGCCGCCGCCTGCAATGCCAGCATCCCATATGGATGTTGGTTTGAGTCCTGACTGCCCCACTTCCAATCCAGCTCTCTGCTACGGCTTGGGAAAGTAGTGGAAGATGGCCCAAGTCCCTGGGCCCCTGCACCCATGTGGGAGATCTGGAAGAAGGTCCTCGCTCCTGGCTTTGGATCGGCACATCTCCAGCCGTTGGAGCCAATTGGGAAGTGAACCATCGGATGGAAGACCTCTCTCTCTCTCTCTCCCTTTCTTTCTGTCTCTGTGTAACTCTTTTTTTTTTTTTTTTTTTTTTTTTTTTTTTTTTTTTTGACAGGCAGAGTGGACAGTGAGAGAGAGAGAGAGAGAGAGAGAGAAAGGTCTTCCTTTGCTGTTGGTTCACCCTCCAGTGGCCACCGCAGCTGGCGCACCACACTGATCCAATGGCAGGAGCCAGGTGCTTCTCCTGGTCTCCCATGGGGTGCAGGGCCCAAGCACTTGGGCCATCCTCCACTGCACTCCCTGGCCACAGCAGAGAGCTGGCCTGCAAGAGGGGCAACCGGGACAGAATCCGGTGCCCCGACCGGGACTAGAACCTGGGGTGCCGGCGCCGCAAGGCGGAGGATTAGCCTAGTGAGCCGCGGCGCCGGCCCCTCTGTGTAACTCTTTCAAGTAAATAAAATGACATGTTTTAACAAAAAATCTCCACACTGTTTTCCATGGCAGCTGCACTAGTTGACACTCCCTCCAGCAGTGCACAGGAGTTCCCCTCTCTCCACATTTTCTCCAGCACTTGTTGCTCTCCAACTTTTGGATAATAGCCATTGTGACAAGGTGAAATGATATCTCAGTGTGGTTTTGATTTGTATTTCTCTGACAACTGATGACATTGAGTATTTTTTCATAGATTTGTTGGCCATTTGTATTTCTTCTTTTCAGAACTGTCTATCCAGGTCCTTTGTCCAATTCTTACCTGGATTTGTTGTTCTAGTTCTTGGCTTTCTGAATGGCTGGTATATTCTGATATTAATCCTTGTTGGATTAATAGCTTGCAAATATTTTCTCTCATTCTTTCAGATGTCTCTTCACTCTATTGATTGATTCCTTTACTATGCTAAAACTTCTGAGTTTGCTATAAGCCCCTTTGTCTAGTTTTGTTTTTGTTGCCTGTGCTTTTGGGGTCTTTTATAAGGAGTCATCACCCACACCCATGTCTTCAAGAATTTTCCCCAACATTTTCTGCTAGCAATTCCATTCAGTCAGATCTTAAATTTAGGTCTTTGATCCATCTTGAGTTAATTTTTATATATGGTAAGAGATAAGGATGTAATTTCATTTTCTAAATATATATATCTGGTTTTTCCTGCACCATTTATTGAAGAGACTATCCATTCTCCAATGTATGTATCTGACACTTCTGTCAAAAATCAGTTGGCTATGTGTACATGGATTCATTTCTGGCCTCTCCATTCTATTTCATTGATCTGTGTCAGTTTTTATGCCAGTACCTTGCTGTTTTAATTACTATAGCTTTGTAATATGCTTTGAGATAAGGAATTGTGATGCCTCTAGCTTGATTACTATTACTATTTTTGTTGTTCTTTTGCTCAGGATTGCTTTGGCTATTCTGGATCTTTTGTGGTTCCATGTGAATTTTTAGGATTTTTTTCAAATTCTGTGAAGAATCTCATTGGTATTTTGGTAGTGATTACTTTGAATCTGTAGATTGCTTTAGCTAGTACAGACATTTTAATGATATTAATTCTTCCAATCCATGATCAAGGAGTATCTTTCTATTTTTTTTGTGTCCTTGATGATTTATTTCATTAATGTTTTATCATTTTCATTGTAGAGCTCTTTCACTTCTTTGGCTAAATTATTCCTAAATATTTCATTTTTGTGGCTATTACATATGGAGTTTCTTTCTTGATTTCTCTTTCATAGAGTTTGTTATTGGCATATAAAAAAGCTACTGTTTTTCGTATGTTGATTTTATAACCTTCAACAAAATACCAGCTAACTGAATTCAACAATACATCAGAATGCTCATTCACCTGGACCAAGTGGAATTTATCCCTAGTATGCAGGGATGGCTCAACATTTGCTAATCAATAAATGTGATACATCACATTAATGAATTAAAGAATACAAACCATATGATTATCTCAATAGATGCAGAGCAAGCATTTGATAAAATACCACACCCTTTAATGATGAAAACCTTGAGCAAATTGGGTATAGAAGGAACATTCCTCAACACAATTATGAAAATTTATGATAAACTCACAGCCAGCATCATATTGAGTGGGGGAAAAGTTGGAAGCGTTCCCACTAAGATCCAGAACCTGAAAAGGATGCCAACTTCCACCACTGCTATTCAGTATTGTCCTGGAAATTTTAGCCAGAGCCATTAAGCAAGGAAAAAATCAAAGGAATACAAATTAGAAAGGAGGAAGTCAAATTAGCCTTATTTGCAGATGACATGATTCTATATTTAGGGGGACCAAAGACTCCACGAAGAGACTTTTGGAACTCATAAAAGTTTGGTAAAATGGCAGGATATAAAATTAATGCACAAGCTGGTGCTGCGGCTCACTAGGTTAATCCTCCACCTTGCGGCGCCAGCACACCGAGTTCTGGTCCCGGTCAGGGCGCCGGATTCTGTCCCGGTTGCCCCTCTTCCAGGCCAGCTCTCTGCTGTGGCCTGGGAGTGCAGTGGAGGATGGCCCAAGTGCTTGGGCCCTGCACCCCATGGGAGACCAGGAGAAGTACCTGGCTCCTGCCATTGGATCAGCGCAGTGCGCCAGCCGAGGCAGCCATTGGAGGATGAACTCTCTCTCTCGCTGTCCACTCTGCCTGTCAAAAAAAAAAAAAATTAATGCCCAAAAATCAATAGCCTTTGTATATACAGACAATAAGAAAGAACTTCTCAGATCAATCCCATTCACAATAGCTACAAAACATCCTGACAGTCTCCTGCTCCACATGACTTTTTTCTTGCCCAGAAGGGTTTTGCTCTTCTCTAAATTTGTTCTCCATAAAAACAGAAAACCTTCCCTTCCATCTGGTCTCTTCACTTCTATTCTATTTAATTCTCCCCCCTCTCATTGCTGGTCTTTGCATGTCCTGTGGGCGCACTTTTACTTACTACAATTGGCCTTCTGGGCCCATGGGTTCCACACCCAGAGATTCATCCAACCATCAATGAAACTGCATCTGTGGGGCCGGCGCCATGGCTCACTTGGCTAATCCTCCGCCTGCGGCGCCAGCATCCCATATGGGCACCAGGTTCTAGTCCCGGCTGCTCCTCTTCCAGTCCAGCTCTCTGCTGTGGCCCGGGAGGGCAGAGAAGGATGGCTCAAGTGCTTGGGCCCCTGCACCCGCATGGGAGACCAGGAAGATGCACCTGGCTCCTGGCTTCGAATTGGCGCAGCGCTGGCCGTGGCAGCCACTGGGGGAGTGAACCAACGGAAGGAAGACTTTTCTCTCTGTCTCTCTCTCTCTCACTGTCTATAACTCTACCTGTCAAATAAATAAAAAAAAAGAAAAGAAAAGAAAAGAAAAGAAAGAAACTGCATCTGTACTGGACATGTGCAGACTTTCGTTCTTGCCATTATTCCCTAAACAATAGGGAATATGTGCTATAAACTACATAGTATTTACATTATACTAGGTGTTACATGTAAGCTAGAGATGATTTAACGTCTACAGGAGGGTGTGTGTGGGTTATATGCAAATACTACAACATATAAGGGACTTGAATATTCATGAATTTTGTTATCTGTGGGGGTCCTGGAACAAATCCCCCATGGATATCAAGGAAGAACAGTTTATAGGTATTCCTGGCTGCCTGAACTTTGTCTGAATATCTGTTATAATGACTTGTAAAAGTTGCTACCCAGAATTCACTCTCTGATCTGAAAATTCACTGTGACAAATATGCACATTCCTTCCAGTGAAAATATATGGGTACAAATGCAGGTCACACATATATAATATGTAACACAGAAGTGGACAGGCAGCGTTAGCCCTCCATGGGTCTCTAACTTGATTTTGCTAGGTGTCTGGGACCACCATCACCATCAACCGTGTCCTAATGTATGTGAAACCTTTAATATATTATTTTTCATTTTCACTGCAGTATAGAGCCAATCAGAATTTGTATTAAGGGGCTGGCATTGTGGTAGAGTGGTTAAGCCTCTGCCTGTGAGACTGAGATCCTGTATGCACACCAGTTCGTGCGTGTATGAGCTGCTCCACTACTGATCCAGCTCCCGCTAATGCTCCTGGGAATGCGTTGGAAGATTACCCAAGTGCTTGGGCCCCTGCACCTACATGGAGGACGCGGAAGAAACTCCTGGCTCCTGGCTTTGGCCTTGCTCAGCCCCAGACATTATGGCTATTTGAGAAGTGAATTAGTGGATGGAAAGTCTCTTTCTTCTCTCTCTCTTTCTTTCTAACTCTGCCTTTCAAAAAAAAAAACCTGTTTTCAAAGTGAATAAAATAGATCTTTAAAAAAGGAATTTGTATCTAGTATTTATTTGACAGTTTTACCATTTGTCGTATACACTTAATATGATTTGATAATTAGATTATATGAGTAGATAATTAGTGATTTAAATGCTATATAGGAGTTGTAAAGGATTTTTATTTTATTTGAGGAAATTGATAATGGTTTTTGACAGGGCTAGGAACACACAAGTTTTTCTCATTTAAAATAATTGAATAAAATGTAGTGCTTTCCATAAATGCAATATTCAATTCAATACTAAACCAGATACAAATACAAAGGCATGCCATCTTCATCTATCATCTATCTATATATATTTTTAAAAGATTTGTTTATTTTGAAAATAAGAGTTACAGAGAGAGAGAGAGAGAGAGATATCTTCCATCTGCAGGTTCACTCTCCTGATGGCCACAATGGCTGGGATTAGCCCAGGCAGAAGCCAGGAGCCAGGGCCTTCGTCCAGGTCTCCCACATGGGTGGCAGGGGCCCAAACACTTGTGCCATCTTCTGCTGCTTTTCCAAGTCCTTTAGCTAGGAGCTGGATTGGAAGTGAATCAAATGGGACATGAACTACTGCCTAGATGGGATGCTGGTATTGTAGGCAGCATCTTTTACTTGTTATGCTACAATGTCAACACATCTATCTGTCTATCTACTATCTATCTATCTATCTATCTATCTATCTATCTATCTACCTACCTATCTACCTACCTATGTATCGTTACTTCCCAGATTCATGCCAAAGCCACAAGGCAGGGGACACAACCCGGGTCTCCTACGTGGATCGAGGGCACCAACCACTTGAGCCACCACCTGCTGCCTCCCAGGACGTGTTAGCACGGAGCTGGATTGGAAGCAGATCTGGGATGCAAATCCAAGCACTCTGACATGCACTGCAGGTGTCCCAGGTGGCATCTTAACTGCTATGCCAAACACTCCCCTGTTATTTAGTTCAAGAGCACTATTCGAGAGAAAGATGGACTATTCCCCATTTGTGATACAACCTGGAAGAAGCTCCCGTCCTGGCTTTGGATGGGCACAGCTCTGGCCGTTGCAGCCAATTGGGAAGTGAACCAGCGGATGGAAGACCTCTCTCTCTCTCTGTTTCTCCTTATCCCTCTGTGTAACTCTTACTTTCAAATAAATAAATAAATCTTTAAAAAAAGGAAATTATGTCTGTGTAATAACCTTCCAAGGGGGACCTAACCGGGTTTTTGCATTTATTCATACAACTTAGGCTACAAAACCTAAAGAGTCTCCTGTGGACCCTTGTCCATGGAAAATCACATGTAATTTCTTATGGCAGCAGACTCAGCAGGCTTCTGCCAACACTCGCCCTGGCAGGTGCACTTTACACTATGCAAACACAAAAGGGAAGAGGAAGAGCTTGAACAGTAATACTTTCATGTAGCCTCACGGCCCTCCACTCTCAATGATAAGGCTGTAATGCCTGGGGCTGGGCCACACCCAAGCCAGGAGCCTGGAACTCCATCTGGGTCTTCCACATGGATGCAGGGGCTCCAAATGGGTGCCAGCTCTAGTCCCAGCTGCTCCTCTTCTGATCCAGCTCTGTGCTATGGCCTGGGAAAGCAGTGAAAGATGGCCCAAGTCCTTGGGCCCCTGCACCCACGTGGGAGACCTGGAAGAAGCTCCTTGCAGCCATTGGGGAGTGAACCACTGGGTGGAAGACCTTTCTCTCTGTCTCTCCCTCTCTCTGTCTATAACTCTACCTCTCAAATAAATAAATAAATAATAATAATGAAATCATTTTGTCTTTATTTTTGCCTGACTGGGTTGTTTCAAAAGTCATGTTCTCCAGATTAGAAATTCTTTCTTCCACTTGGTCTATGCTATTGTTGAAGCTCCCAGCTGTATTTTTTTATTTCATTGATTGAAGTTTTCAGCTCTAGAATTTGTTTCATTCTTTTTAATGATTTCTCTCTTAGTCAATTTCTCATTCATGTCGCCTATTGTTTTCCTCATTTCTTTAAACTGTCTATGTGTATGCTTTCTCATTACATTGAGATTCCTTAGGATCCCTTCAGATATTTCATGGATTTCCTTTAGACCAGGATCTGTTTCTGGAGAACTATTGTGGGTTTGTTTTTTTTTTTTTTTTTTTTTGGAGTTGTCATACTTCCTTCCTTCCTATGTTGAAATCTGGTATAATAGTCCCTTATTCTTTATGGAGCAGGTATTTATTTATTTATTTATTTATTTTCTTGACAGGCAGAGTGGACAGTGAGAGAGAGAGAGACAGAGAGAAAGGTCTTCCTTTGCCATTGGTTCACCCTCCAATGGCCGCTGCAGCCGGCACACCGCGCTGATCCGATGGCAGGAGCCAGGTGCTTCTCCTGGTCTCCCATGGGGTGCAGGGCCCAAGTACTTGGGCCATCCTCCACTGCCTTCCCGGGCCACAGCAGAGAGCTGGCCTGCAAGAGGGACAACCGGGACAGAATCTGGCGCTCCAAACAGGACTAGAACCCGGTGTGCCGGCGCCGCAAGGCAGAAGATTAGCCTGGTGAGCCGCAGCGCCGGCCGAGCAGGTTTTTGTTGGAAAAAGGTTTTTTGTTTATGTGGAATGCAGGGTTTCACTTGGCTTTTTGCTTTGGTTTTGGTTCTAGGTGAATGCAGAAGTGTAACTTCTGAGTGATTTCTGTTGGCTTAATCAACATCAGCAGTGTCTATATGCAACCCAGTTGTCTGATCTGCAGCAGTGCATGGAGGTAGAAGTAGGACTTAGAGGCCGGTGTGGGCTTTCTGGAGTACGTAACCTCAGTTTCCAGAGTGTTGGGTGTTAGTCACACCAGGGTTTGTGGTAGCCAGAGTCTCATTTGTGGTGCTGAGAAACACCAAGGGGGCTGCCCCCTTGTCCTGTATGGTGTGCCTGGGTGATGCTGGGACTTATGGCACCAATAGCTGTGGCTCTAAGACTATATTAAGTTGGCTGGGACCTTTCCCAGGTCTTTTGGGGAAGTGTGAATGGTACTGGCGTGTATACCTCCACAAGACCTAGTGCCAGAACTAGGGGGTGTCAAGGGGACCCTGCTCCAGTCCTGCAGGATGGATATAAAATATGCTGGAGACTTTGCATGGGCAGGTATTCCAGAGATACAGAAAGTAGGAAGGTTCTGCCCTGGGCCTCACAGGGTAGAATCCAGTGAGTCTGAGGAAATGATTAGTAACTATCACAGTCCTTTGATACAGCTTGCAATGGTGATCCTTACCCAGGCTTCCTAGGGCAAGCGCCAGTTGTGTTGGGGATGCTGGCAGCCACCTACCGAAGCAGAGAAATGCATACAGAGCCACTCCAGCTCCACAGGTGAGTGAAAGTTATTCCAGAGACTGTAATACCAACATCAGCAGTCCCAGGTCTGCAAGGCACAAACTGCCCCAATTCCCATACAGTGTGCAAGGGTGGTGCTGGAGCTTGAGCCCTGGGCTCCCAGCACTGACAGCTGTGATGTACAGAGGAAACTTCCTCAGGTCTGGTCCTCTCGAATATCGTATGGGCTGTTGCTGGTTCTAACACCAAGAAGCCAGAGGGAACCTCCCCGGATCGCAGAGAGCGAGTGAGTGCAGCTCTGGGACTTAGGCCTAGCACTCCCACAGCTGCAGGGTGCGGGGGTGTGCTCTGCGCCCTGGAAAGTGCCCTGGCTCTGGCTCTGCTGGCTCCTGGTAGCAGCAGGATTGCTTGTTGTATCTTCAGTCAGAGCAGCACTCGGCAGTGGCTCTGCCACCACGAATTGAGTCTAGCAGTTTGGAGGGTGGGAGATAATGTGGCTTCCCTTTCCAGAGCGAAGTAATCCCTCAGAGCCCACTCAGCTCCTCGGCTGGATTTGAAGCTCGTGGTAACTGGGGCATGCTCCTGCAGTTAGGGCTGCCAGTGGTGGGAGCCTAGGTACCTTCTTCTTACCCTTTTCTTTTTAAAAGATTTATTTATTTATTTGAAAGTCAGAGTTAAACAGAGAGAGAAGGAGAGGCAGAGAGAGAGAGAAAGAGGTCTTCCATCCGCTGGTTCACTCCCTAGTTGACTGCAATGGCCAGAGCTGAGCTGATCTGAAGCCAGGAACCAGGAGCTTCTTCCGGGTCTCCCACGTGGGTGCAGGGGCCCAAGGACTTGGGCCATCTTCTGCTGCTTTCCCAGGCCATAGCAAAGAGCTGGGAGCAGCTGGGACTCGAACTGGCGCCCATATAGGATGCTGGCACTGCAGGTGGTGGCTTTATCCGCTACATCACAGCACCAACCCCTGCATTATTTTCTTAATTCTATGTTGCCATGAACTTTTTGATGTCTCTTCAGATAGATGATAAATTATAGTTTTTCTTAAAAATTCAAATAATGGGGCCAGCATTGTGGCACAGAGACCTGGACGAAGTTCTGGGTTCCTGGCTTTAACCTGATCCAGTCCTGGCTGCTGGCTGTTGTGGCCATTTGGGGAATGAATCAGTGGATGAAAGATCTCTCTCTCTCTCTGTAATGCTGCCTTTCAAATAAATAAATACATATTTTTTAAAAAAAGATATTATTTATTTTATTTGAGAGGCAGGATTACAGAGGAGGGAGAGATAGAGAGAAAGTCTTCCATCCTCTGGCTCACTCCCCAAAATGGCTACAACGTCTATAGCTGGGTTGATACAAAGCCAGGAACCGGGAGCTTCTTCCAGGTTTCCCACGTGGGTGCAGGGGCCCAAGCACGTGAGCCATCTTCCACTGCTTTCCCAGGCCATAAGCAGAGAGCTGGATTGGAAGAACCAGTGCTCATATGGGATGCGATGCCACAGGTGGAAGCATAGCCTACTACGCCACAGGACCGACTCCAATAAATACATCTTTTTAAAAAATTCAAATAATGCAAGTGTAATCTACTCCTGGAGCTTCCCCCTGCTGCCTTTGCCCCTCCGCCTCGATGAGCACTGTTCCCTTTGCTGTGGGTTCTCAAAGGTCTCTGCATTCAGTGTATGTCTGGACGTCTATAAGAACCTCCAGTAGAGGGAACTGTTGGACTGTTTCAGCTTTTGGTGTAGACGTTATACTTCAGTTTTCTTTCCAGAACTCTGTCATTCGCACAAGGCAGAATACCACAATTTATAAATACAGTTAGCTCTACTGAGTTGTTTCTAGCTTAAATTAAAATTTTAAATCTTATTTTCTTCCTTCAACTTTTTGGGTTATTTTTGTTTTCTTTGTCCTTGAGATTATCTGGCTTTAATTTGTAATTATTATTTTTAAATTTTTATTTATTTATTTTACCATATTTGAGAAGCAGAGAGAGAGCGAGACAGAGATGGGAAGATAAAGACAGAGAGAGTTCTCATTTACTGGTTCGTTTCCCAAATGCCTTGAACAGCCAGGGCTGAGCCAGTCTGAAACTGGGAGCCAGGAACTCAATCCAGGTCTCCCACGTGGGTGTTGGGGACCCAGCTTCTTAGACCATCTCCTACTGCCTCCCATGGTGCCTGCTAACCAGAGGCTGCATTAGGAGCAGAGCCAGTACTTGGACCCAGGCACTCCGAACTGGAGCATACGCCTCCCAACCAGTAGCTTACCCAGTAGGCCAAATGTCTACATGAAGATTACCTGTTTTTTAAAAGATATTGCTACTTATGGTGGGGGAGGAAGGAATTCCTTGCTATTGGTAGAAATATAATTGTATTTTTCCCCTGGGAAGAAGATAACTCAGAGAAATCCAACAAGAGGAAAAACTAAATATTTTCATTTCATCTGGCAATAAGGTGATTTAAAATTTAGACAGATTGAAACTATACTGAAGTAGACAAAATGACAACTTTTAAAGTTTCTTTGAACAGAGACTATTTACATATAGATCCTTTGAAAATATTTGTATTTTCCAAGATAATAAATTCTGAGTATTTTCAACAATATTTTATGTAAATCTCATATATGAAGGGTCTTCAAAAAGTTCATGAGAAATGCACATATTTTTTTTTTTAAAAAAAGATTTATGTATTTATTTGAAAGGCAGAGTTACAGTGAGTGAGAGAGAGAGACCCTCCATCCACTGGTTCACTCCCCAGATGGCAGCAATGCCAAGGGTTAGGCCAGGCTGAAGCCAGGAGCCAGGAGTGTCTTCCAAGTCTTCCATGTGGGCTCAGGGGCCAAACACTTGGACCATCTGCTGCTGCTTTACCAAGCACATTGGCAGGAGGCTGGATTGGAAGTTGAGCAGCTGGATTTCAAACTGGCACCCATATGAGGGGCTGGCACTGCAGGCAGCAGCTTTATCTGCTACAACACAGTGCCAGCCCCATTTTTTAAACTTTTTTTTTTTTTAATTCAAGAAGGGAGGTTCCCATCCCCTGGCTCACCCCTAAGTTCCCACAATGGTCAGGACTTGATTAGGCTGAAGCCAGGAGTTGGGAACTCAATCCAGGTCTCCCATGAGGTGGCAGGGACCCAAATACTTGAGCCATCACCTGCTGCTCCACAGGGTCTACACTGTCAGGAGCCCAGGCACTCTGATACGGGATGTTGGTGTCTTAAACCTTAGGCCAAACGCTGGCCTCCCACATTATCTTTAATTAAACTTTCCACAAACTTTCTGAAGTACCCATTTACACATATAAAGATACATTTTTAATTCTACTCAGTTCTCAAGATTGTTCAACAAGGGGCCAGTGTTGTGGTGTAGCAGGTAAAGCCACTGCATACAATGTTGGCATCCCATGCAGGCATCAGTTCAGGTCCCAGCTGCTCCACTTCCAATCCAGCTCCCTGCAGAGGAGGAGGGGCCAAGTCCTAGTGCCCCTGCACTCCAAATAGGAGACCTGGAAGAAGCCTCTGGCTCCTGCTTTGGCCTGGCTCAGTCAGATCATTGCAGCCATTTGGGGAGTGCCATGGAGTCTATGCCCCTGGACCATGCCTGGGGATACCACTTGGGCTTTGTCTCTTTCTCCCTCTCCTCCTAGGCAACACTCTGGTCCACTCATGATGGGCATCTCTCAGGGGCGGGGGGTGGTCCACACTCACATGTGCATGCATGTTCACACTTTCACTTTGAAATGAAATAAATCCTCCCTTGGGCATTTTGCACACGCCTCCACTTTGCATTCTTGTCTCTGTGACGGCAAGAGCATGGATTAAGATCAAGGTACTCAGGCCCATAACACAGGGAGAGACCACACTCCTGCCCTGCTCTTAGGAGGTGAGCGCTCCTTTGTCATTCTCTCTGGTTGACAGCAGTTTTCAGTCTTTGAGCAATTGTTTATAAAGCTGATTCACGTGGCATCACATGTTCACGCTTTTGTATTGTCTGTCATGGTGCTCCGGGAGCCTTCTGGGAAGGGATTTGGGCTGATGGCTTCTAAAACTGCACATGATGGTCTGGTTGGTTGGTTGTTAAGAAGTAATTAGAGGGGCCGGCACTGTGGCACAGCGGGTTAACGCCCTGGCCTGAAGCACCGGCATCCCGTATGGGCACTGGTTCTGGTCCTGGCTGCTCCACTTCCAATCCAGCTCTCTGCTATGGCCTGGGAAAGCAGTGGAAGATGGCCCATTGCAGCCAACTGGGGAGTGAACCATCGGATGGAAGACCTCTCTCTCTCTCTCTGCCTATCTTCTCTCTGTGTAACTCTTAATTTCAAATAAATAAATAAATCAAAAAAAGACTCAAATATAAAAAAAAAAGTAATTAGCAAGCCAGCGCTGTGGCACAGCAGGTTAAAGCCCTGGCCTGAAGCGCTGGCATCCCATATGAGCGCCGTTTCTACTCCTGGCTGCACCTCTTCCAATCCAGCTCTCTGCTATGGCCTGGGACAGCAGTAGAAGATGACCCAAGTCCTTGGGCCCCTGCACCCACGTGGGAGACCCAGAAGAAGCTCCTGGCTCCTGGCTTCGGATCCGTGCAGCTCCGTCCATTGCATCCATCTGGGGAGTGAACCAGTGGATGGAAGACCTCTCTCTCTCTGTCTCTACCTCTCTCTCTGTAACTCTGTCTTTCAAAGAAATAAAATAAATTTTTAAAAATAAACAAAGAAGTAATTAGAGTCCCATTCAATGAACTCTTTTTCGTGGACAATGGCATCACTGGCTGTGAAACAAGTCTAGGTGAATTCCCCTTGTTTTGTGCAGCCACCCCAAGACCAGCGCAGAAACTGGGCCGTGGCTCCGGCTGTCCAGACCCTGAGAGGCGCCTCTTTTTCAAGAGGCAGCAAACAACAACAGACATCGGCGAGACTCTCTCTTCCAGGGGTTGCCTGCCCGGTGGCTGCACGATCAGAAGACGCAAGAGAAACTGCCCGGGGTTCCAGGTGTCTGGGCAGAGTCCGAAGGCGGCTCTGGGGCCTGAGGCTTTGGCCCGAGGGAAACCCATCACTGAGAGACCGGCCTGAAGTTGCCGTGACCCAGAACACACCAGCCAGTTACAGCCCGAGCACCAGCAGAGGAGATTGTGAAAGAAAAATGTAAGTTAAAGATGATCATTTGGAAGCCTTGGAGCCAGGTGGACCAAGAGGGCGGCGGGAGGTGCCAAGGCCTGAAAGAAAGGAGAGGGGTTAGGCCCATGCGCCCCACGTCCAGGCTCAGGCAAATGACACAAGAAGTCATGGAGAGACTCCGCTCGTGGGACCTACAGGTAAGCCCACGCCCGGGTGACTCAGGGAAGACAGAACAGCCCTCGGTGGCTTCGGTTTCCAAGTCTCTCACCCGCCATTGCCCGGTTTCTCTGAGAGCGCCCATCTTTTTCTCCTTCTAACTCACTGGAAAGCGCATGCTGTCCACCACGGCTGCAAGCACAGTTGTTGCTTATTCTGAAAAATGCGGTGAGGGCAGTAGGTGTTGAGGGGCTGTGGAGGACTCGTGCCTCACGCCCGGGCTGAGGGGGGGTCGTCTCCCGCACAGGAGTCTGTGCACCTGGCGCTGTGGCGGGGATGCTGCTGGCGGTCTCTGCCGGGTCTTTTGTCTTCTCCCCGGCTGGCTAGCGGGTTCTGGCATTGGGCCTCCTGTCACCTGAGCTCCCACCACCAGATCCCAGACTCAAGCAGAGGTGCCCGGAAGAGCAACCCTGCTGCACAATGCGGCCCATCAACAGCCCGTTAAGACAAAGAACTGAAAGGGGTGGGCAACCACATACCAGTTTACTTTTAAAGCCTTGGGGGTTGGGGGGGGGGGGCGACGTTCAGCCCGTCAGTCAAGGCATCTGTATCCCACTTCCTAATGTGTGCGTTCACAAGGTCACATCCCAGCTCCAGTTCCTGCTCCTGACTCCAGCTTCCTGCTAATGCAAGTAGCTGGATCTCTTGTCAGAGATGTGGGAGGCCTGGATTGAGTTCCTGGCTCTGGGTATTTGGGGACTGAACCGGTGGATGGGACCTCTCTCTCTCCCTATCACTCAAGTGAATAATTTTTTTTTCAAGAGAGAGATTGTGCACTGGACTTCTGCCAGAATAACAGCTCTGTCATTTTTGGTGTGGGTAGGGGTAGAGGCCACGTCTCTGCCTTTGCTCTGCACTGTTGATGACTGCCGGGTTTCACTGGTCCTCGCAGCCCCACGCCAGCCCAGAGGAGGCCCCGTCAGAGCAACAGCCGAGCCAGGTCTGCCCACTCACTCTGCACTCCAGGGTCACCAGCAAATAGAGATGAGCTGTCGCTCCCCCTCTTCGTGGAGGAACGACACAGGACCCTGCGCTGTTCTTTTGTCTGCTCGGCCCTCCCCGAGTTTGCTGCTGGTTCTTCCCGGGTTGGCTACCGTCCCTTCCACCTCCGTGGAAGGGCGGTTCCCCCTGCCACTTTCCCCACTTCCACGGGGGAGCGGCACACCGCCGGCCGGCTCTCTCGGGGGCTGCACAGGTGTTCCTTCAGATAGATGTTCCCCTTAGATGTTCCTGGTGCATGTTGTCTCTCTCCTCCTTTATAGTCCTCTTCCACCAATCCCAACTCTGCTACCCACACGCCGAGTACGCTGCTCTCCTCCAATCAGGAGCAGGTCCTGCTGTTTATTGGTTGAACTGGAGGCAGCTGGGTAGAAGCTGTTTCTCCCTTCTCAGCGCCATATTGTGGGAGAGCAGATGCATAGAATAAGTCTTAGTTCCAGTAACAGTCTAGTCCAAGTTGCTCCCCACAATGAGCACCAGATAGGCACACAGAGGGGCTTTAACTTGGGACTGAACAAATACAAGGAGGGAGTTAAGAACAATTGGCTCCAAAATTGAGGCTGGCATTCCATGTAATGGATTGCATTCAAACTGTGTGTGTATGTGTGTGTGTGTCTGTGACAGTATAGTGTGACTGCTTAGCTGAAAATGACAGAAGATCTCAAAATGGTTTATGAGACAATAAGGGAAGCTTTTCAACTCAAACACACGAAAAGGAATTAACTGAGCTTTAGACACAGTGGGCCCTGGGGTCCTGGTGAGGTCATCTGGGTGTGGCCCTCCCCATTGCCTCACTCTGCTTTCCTCTGGGCTGGGCACATGCTTGGGCTGTCTCTAGCAGGAGCCATAGCAACTCCAGCCCTACACAGCCCATCTCACGGGCAGTGAAATTCCACCCCTTCTCCAGGAGGCCTCACAAAGCCCTGGGACTTCAGGCGGGATCCTCAACCAGTGACTGGGTCTGCGATTGCTCAGGTGATGCGTCTGAGAGGTGGGAGCCGGAGGACATGTGGGAGGACTTGACCTGTTGTCAATACTCGCATACGCACTATTATCATGAAGACACTGAAGTCACCTTCCGAGAATTACGATGGCAGGCCTGCAAGGGCAAATCACACCACACCCCAGTCAACCTCCCTGTTCAAGAAGGGCTCTGGGATGCAGGGAGTTAGGGTTGATGGGCATAGCTAGTAGAAGTAAGAGACAGAAGATGACGGAATTTAGGGAGTGAACCAGCAGATGGAAGATCTCTCTGTCTCTTTTCTGTGTCCTACAGTTAACAACAGAAACAGCCACCAACACCATAGATATCTCCATTGGTTTTACTAAATAATTCTGATTGAAAAAATTAAAATGGAACTAATTTTTTTGCTCAATTGTGTCCAGATCAGCTGCAGATAACAGCAGAGCTTTCAATAGAAATTTTAAACAAATGAGATGCGGATCTTGTCATGTTTCTTCCAATAGCAGGAGATGAAACATGGCTGTATCCGTACAATCCTGAAAACAAAACACAATTAAAGCAATGGCTACCAAGAAGTAGAAGTGTCCAGGCAAAGCAAAAGCAGACTGACAAGAGCCAAGATCATGCAAACAGTTTTTGGAGATGCTCAAGGCATTTTGCTTGTTGACTTTCTGGAGAGTCTGAGTGATAATATCTGCTCCTTAGGTGGGTGTTTTGAGAAGGTTAGCCAGAGCTTTTGCAAAGGAAAAAAAAAAAAAAAAAAAAGGCCAGGAAATTTTACCAGAGAGTCCTCTGCACAATGTGTTCCTCTCATCAAACAGGACAATTTTGTGAGTTTAGTGGAAAATCGTAGGCATCCACCCTACAGTCATAATCTAGCTTAGCTCTTTTTGACCTTAAAAAGTATTGAAAGGGAACCCAAATTTCCCCAGTTAATAATGTAAAATAGGGTTCATTGGCACAGTCATATAACCAGAAACCTCAGGAATATCATCACTTGAATTCAGTGAAACTGATGTTGAGATATAAAGTTTATTTTAGGGGCCAGCACTGTGGTACGGTGGGTGAAGCCGCCTCCTGCAGTACCGGCATTCCATATGAGCACCAGTTTTAGTCCTGGCTGCTCCACTTCTGATCCAGCTCTCTGCTATGGCCTGGGAAAGCAGTAGAAGATGGCCTAGGTGCTTGGGCCCCTGCACTCACATAGGAGACCTGGAGGAAGCTCCTGGTTCCTGGTTTTGAATCAGCACAGCTCTGGCCATTTGGGGAGTGAACCAGTAGATGGAAGACCTCTCTCTCTCTCTCTCTCATTCTCTCTCTGTGACTCTGCCTTTCTATAACTCTGCCTTTCAAATAAATAATTTTTTAAAAAAGGTTTATTTTAACATTTTTGAGATATAAAGCTATTTTAATATTTTTATCCTTTGGGACCACTGTTATGTCGTAGAGGGTTAAGATTCTACATGTGATGCCAACATCCCAAATGGGCACTGATCTGTGCCCTAGCTGTTCCGTTTCTGATCCAGCTCCCTGATAGAGGTCTGGGAAAAGCAATGAAAGATGATCCAAGCCCCCATGTGCATGACCTGGAAGAAGATCCTGGCTCCTGGCTTCTGGCTTCTGGCTTCAGCTTGGCCCAACCTAAGGTTGTTGCAACTATTTGGGGAGTGAACCAGTGGGTGGAAGATATCTCTCTCTCTCTTTCTCTGTAACTCTACTTTTCAAATAATTAATAAATCTTTTTAATAACACACTTTTATCTTTTAATTTTATTTTTCCATGAATATTTTAAGTTCCCCTATAAACATGAAAATTTTTTAAGATAAGTTTATTTTGGTGCAAAACAATTGGAATTTATGCATAATTTTTTTCCTTTTTAAAAAGAATTTATTTTATTTATTTGAAAGACAAAGTGACAGGGAGATAGGGAGAGACACAGAAAGACACCTTCCATTCACTGGTTCACTTGCTAAATGGTTACAATGACCAGGGCTAGCCCAGCTGAAGTCAGGAACTCCGTCTTGGTCTCCCACCTGGGTAGCAGGTGCCCAAGCACTTGGGTCATCCTCCACTGCTTTTCCAGGCCACAGCAGAGCTGGATCAGAAGAGGAGCAAGCAGGACTCGAACAGGCGCCCATATGGGATGCCGGCACTGCAGGCGGAGGGTTAGCCTGCTACCCACAGTTTTATCACCAACGCTAAAATTAACAAAATATTAAAAAGCAGATTAGAAGGGACTTCTGGCTTCTTGCCCAGCAGGTAACGAGGTTGGAAGTCATCTATCCATCCCAACTACAAGTAAAAAGCTGAGCAAGCTGAGAAACCAACAATTCTCTTTAGCTTCAGAAGAAGTGAGGACACAGCAAATGCTAACGTACCCTTGAAAATGAGGAGACAGAAATTAAGGAAACAATCCCATTTATAGTAAAATTTGAACACCTCCTTGGGAGTTCACCAAGGAAGTGCCTGGGGAGCAGCGGACCTCACGTTCCCACCAGAACTCACGTGGGCTTTGACCCCCATTCTGAGGTCTGAAGAAGTGGGATCAGAAGACCAGTAAGAGGTGGCTGGGTCATGAGGTCTCTGGTCTCACGAATGGATTGATTTATAGATTATGGATGTATGGATCAATGGGTTATCTCAAGAGGAGTCTGTTATAAAAGCCAGCGTGGCTCTCTCTCTTGCTTGAGCCCCTGCACTGCCTCAGGATGCTTCAGAGTCCCAGCAGCGGGAAGGTCCTCAACAGATGTAGCCTCTTGAATGGAAGGAAATGAATTCCTTTTTATGTATTTGAAAGAGAGACAGACAAGAGATCTTCCATCCGCTGGCTCACTCCCTGAGGGCCTGCAGTGGCCAGGGTGGGCCAAGCCAAATCCAGGACTCCCAAGCGGGTAGCAGAGATTCAACTACTTGCACCAACACTTGCTGCTTTCCAGGTAACACATTAGCAGAAAACTGCTTAGGAAGTGGAGCTGGGCTCCAACCCAGGGACTCCGGTATGAGGTGGTGGCTTACCTGCTACACCAAACCCGGCCTCAGCTTTCTTTTGTTTATGAATTAGTTACCCAGTTTCAGATATCAAGAGAAAGTGAACTCATATAGACGTGAAAGACGTGTACAGTAACCGCTACATGGGCAGTGTTTGGCCTAGCAGTCAAGATGCTTCTCGGGATGACCACGTCCTATTTCTGAGTGCCTGGGTGTGGGGAGCAACTCGGACTAGACTAAGTTACTGGAATTAAGACTTATTCTATGCATCTGCTCTCCCACAATATGGCGCTGAGAAGGGAGTAAACAACTTCTACACAGCCGTCTCTCGCCAATTTGATTGACTGAGCTGCAGGAGCTGATCTTGCTCCTGATTGGAGGAGAGCAGCGTACTCGGCGTGTGGATAGCAGAGTTGGGATTGGCGGAAGAGGACTATAAAGGAGGAGAGAGACAACATGCACCAGGTACATATATCTGAAGGAACACCTGAGCAGCCCCCAAGAGAGCCGGCCGGCGGTGTGCTGCTCCCCCGTGGAAGTGGGGAAAGTGGCAGGGGGAACCGCCCTTCCACGGAGGTGGAAGGGACGGTAGCCAACCCGGGAAGAACCAGCAGCAAACCCGAGGAGGGCCGAGCAGACAAAAGAACAGTGCAGGGTCCTGTGTCGTTCCTCCACGAAGACGGGGAGCGACACCTGGGTCTGAGTCTTGGCTCTATTCCTGGCTCCAGCTTCTTGGTGATGCTCACCTGGGAGGCAGCAGGTGAGCTCAAGTAGTTGAACCCCTAGCACCTCTTTGGGAAGCCTGGATTGAGTTTCTAGCTCATGGCTTTGGCGTGGCACATCCATGGTTGTTGTAGGTATCTGGGGAATTAACTGGTGAATAGAACACCTCTCTATTCATCTGTCTGTCTCTGTGTGTGTCTCTCTGCCTCTCAAATAACCTAAATAAATAGATAATTAACTGAATAAATATTTCTGAAGGAAATTAAAGAAGACAAAAATAAATTGAAAGGCACTCTATATTCATGGATTGGAAGACTTAATATTGTTAAGATGTCCATACCCTCAAATCAATCCTCAGAGTCAAAGCAATCTTTATCAAAATCTCAATGACATTGTTTAGGGAAAAAGAACCCATCCTAAAATTTATGTGGGTTGCCTGTGGACCCCCAATAACTGAAAGAATTTTGAAAAAAAAACGGACGACACACACTCTGATTTCAAAAACGTACTATAAAACTGCAGTAATCAAAACATAGACAAATGGGACAGAATTTAAAGCCCAGGAACCACAAGGTGGGCCACATTCAAAGGAAGACAAACCACATACATACACACAAAAAGTCTTCAAAAAATGGTGCTGGGAAAAGGGATTACCCAGAGCCGAAAGAGTGAATTCACCCTATGTGAATGCTAACTCAAGATGAATCAAAGACCCAAACCCAAGACCTGAAATTATACAACTCCTAGAAGATAAAATAGAGCAAAATCTCATGAGGTTATATTTGGCAATTTCTTGGCATTTCTTAGAAATGACACCAAAATCACAGGGAACAATAAGGAAAAATTAGGTCTGGCATTGTGGTTCCGTGGGGTAAGCCACCAAATCAGAGTGTGGGCTCAAGTTCCAGCTGCTCTGCTTCCCCTGCCTCCTACCAATGCACCTGGAAGGCAGTGGACGATGCCCCAAGTTCTCGAGCCCTGGCCACCCATGTGGGAGACTCACAGAGTTCCTGGCTCCTGGCTTTGACCTGGCCCAGCCCTGGCCATTGTGGCCACTGGAGAGTGAACCAGCAGATGGAAGATCTCTCTCCCCCTCTCTCACTTTCTGCCTTTCAAATAAATAAATCTTAAAAAAAAAAAAGAAAAATAGACAAATTGGATTTCATGAAAAATTTCTTAAATTGTGCATGAGAAAACATTCTCAATAGAATAAAAAATCAATGTGCAAAATGGCAGAAAATATTTGCAAGCCTTATAGTCAATAAGGGATTAAAATCCAAACAACATAGAGAATTCACAAAACTCAACAGCAAAAATCCAAACAATCCAATTTAAAAATGGGCAGAGGACTTGAACATTTTCCCAAAGAAGTCATAGACAAATGACACATTAAATATGCTCATTATCGCTAATTGTTAGACATAAATTCAAACTGCAGTGAGATATCTCATACCTGTGAAGATGGCTGTTATAAAAATAATCTCATTCCCCCAAAAACCAGAAAATAACAAGCATTGATGAGGATGTGGAAAATCTGGAACCCTTATGTTTTGTTGGTGGGTATGTAAAATGTATAGTCACTGGTGGAAAACAGAATGGCAATTCCTAGCACATTAAAAATAGAATTACCAGGGGCCGGCACTGCGGCTTAGTGGGTAAAGCCTCCGCCTGCAGTACCAGCATCCCATATGGGCACCAGTTTGAATCCTGGCTGCTCTACTTCTGATCCAGCTCTGTGCTATGGCCTGGGAAAGCAGAAGATGGCCCAAGTCCTTGGGCCCCTGCACCCATGTGGGAGACCTGGAAGAAGCTCCTGGCTCCCGGCTTTGGATCAGCCCAGCTCTAGCCGTTGCATCCATCTGGGGAGTGAACCAGTGGATGGAAGACCTCTCTCTTTCTCTCTCTCTGCCTCTGCCTCTGCCTCTCTGTAACTCTACCTTTCAAATAAATACATAAATCTTAAAAAAAAAATAGAATTACCACACGACCCAGTAGCCCCACTTTGGGGCATATATACAAAAGAATTGAAAGCAAGATCTTGAAGAGGTATTTGTACACAGCATTATTCACAATACTAAAATGTGAGTGCAACCCAAGTGCCCATCAGCAGACAAGTGGATAAGCACAATGTGGTACATACACATAATGGAACATTATTCAGGCTTGAAAGGGAGGAAATTCTGACATACACTCTAACATCAATAAAACTTGAAGACATTTATGCTGAGTGAAATAAGCCTGACAAAATGACAAGTACTGTAAGAGTACACTTATGTGAGCTACTTAGAGTAGTCAAAATTGCACAGGCAAAGAATGGGGGTTACCACAGAGTGGGGTGGGGGACAGGGAAGTAACATTTATTGGGTATAAAGTTTCAGTAATTCTGTAGATGGGTAGTGGTGGTAGTTGCCCAATAACATGAATAAACCTAACACCAAGATTATACACTTAAAAAAACTGGTGAAGGTGGTAGGTTAGGTGGTGTGCATATTTCACAGCAAAAATTGAAAAATTAGTAAAGACAAAAAAGACCTTTTGTTGACAAAGTTTGAGGGGGGTTGTTGGCAGTAGACCTGCCTGGCAAGAAATTGTATTTTTTGTTTTATTATGTTTTTTTTGAGGCAGAGTGACAGAGAGGGAGGAAGGGGTAGGGAGGGGAGAGAGAGAGAGAGAGAGAGAGAGAGAGAGAGAGATCTTCCACACACTGGTTCACCTCCCAAGTGGCCACAACAGCCAGTTCTAGGCTAGGACAAAGTCAAGAGCCAGGAACTCCATCCAGGTCTCCCACAAGGGTGGCAAGGGCCCAAGGACTTGAGCCATCTCCTGCTGCTGTTGCAGATGCATTTAGCAGGGAGCTGGACTGGGAACAGAGCAGCCGGGACTAGAACAATTGCTCCAATTAGGAATGCCGGCACCAAAAGTAGCGGTTTAACCTGCTGCCCCCCAACACTAGCCTCGACAAATGTCAGACGTTTTTCAGAGAGAAGGAAAATGATATGGGTCAGAGCTCAGATGTATACACAGGAGGAGCGTCAGAGAAGGAAGAAGTGAAGGGAAAATAAAAAGCAAAGGGGGCCGGCGCCGTGGCTCACTTGGCTAATCCTCCGCCTGTGGTGCCAGCATCCCATATGGGCGCTGGTTCTAGTCCCGGTTGCTCCTCTTCCAGTCCAGCTCTCTGCTGTGGTCCAGGAGGGCAGTGGAGGATGGCCCAGGTCCTTGGGCCCTGCACCTGCATGGGAGACAAGGAAGAAGCACCTGGCTCCTGGCTTTGGATCGGTGCAGCACCGGCCGTGGTGGCCATTTGGGGAGTGAACCAATGTAAGGAAGACCTTTCTGTCTCTCTCTCTCACTGACTGTAACTCTACCTGTCAAATAAATAAATTTTTTTTTTAAAGCAAGGGTATAATGTTCTCCCCTCCCCTCTCCCTTTCTTCCAAGTGCCCCAGAAGGAAGTTGTAATTGTTTCCGATAATTTCTATGCATTCTTTTTTTTTAAAAAAGATTTATTTTTATTTATTTGAAAGAGTTACAGAGAGAGGTAGAGATAGAGAGAGAGAGAGGTCTTCCACCCACTGGTTCACTCCCCAAATGGCCACAACTGCGGAGCTGAGCTGATCCGAAGGCAGGAATCTTCCGGGTCTCCCATGTGCATGCAGGGTCCCAAGGACTTGGGCCATCTTCTACTGCTATCCCAGGCCATAGCAGAGAGCTGGATCAGAAGAGGAGCAGCCGGGACTAGAACCGGTGCCCATATGGGCTGCCAGTGCTTCAGGCCAGGGCTTTAACCTGCTGCGCCATAGCGCCGGTCCCCTCCATGCATTGTTATAATTCAGATATGATACCTGTTATAGGCATACGTATATATGTTCCTAGTATTGTTTATATGATAATTTTTATTTAATTCTATTGAAACAAAGATGTCAATTTTAGTCTATAAAACTATAATTGTGAGGCTGGCGCTGTGGCATACTGGGTAAAGCTGCTGCTGCCTGCAGTGCCAGCATCGCATATGGGCATTGGTTCGAGTCTTGGCTGCTCCACTTCAGATCCACCTCTCTGCTATGGCCTGGGAAAGCAGTGGAAGATGGCCCAAGTCCTTGGTACCCCGTACCTGCGTGGGTAGATCCGGAAGAAGCTCTGGTTCCTGGCTTCGTTTTGGCTCAGCTCTGGCCATTGTGGCCATTTGGGGAGTGGATCAGAAGATGGAAGACTCTCTCTCTCTCTCTTTCTCTCTCTCTCTCTGTCTCTGTCTCTCTCTCTCTTCCTCTCCTTCTCTGTAACGCTGCCTTTCAAATAAATAAATCTTTTTTAAAAAATTAATAAAACCACAATTACCTAAAATTGCTTTTAAAATTTTTTAAATTATTTGAGAGACAATGAGATAGATAAAGAGATACACAGACAAAAAGAGAGACCTCCCTTCTACTGGTTCACTCCCCAGATGCCTGCATGGTTCCAGGCCAGGTGGCACTGAAGCTGGGAGCTCAGTCTAGCTCTCCCTCGTGAGTGGTAGGAGCCTCCCAGCGTCCACACCAGCAGGAAGCTGGAGTCTGATGCCAATGCAGGCGCTCCTACTGAAACTGCTAGGGCAAACGTCCCCCCGCCCACAGCTGTTTTTATCCCTTTTCTGCACACTCTTAATTGTTTGGAAAAGATTGCAAGCTCTTTGGAGTTAACAGTCAGCAGAACCGAGGTGATGTTATTTTCCATAGAGGTTTTCGGATTGGCCTCATTGCGTCGAGGAAAAAAATCTCTTCTTTTGTGTTTTGTAATTAGGCAGAATACACAAGCTTTATGCACGCCTGTGGAAACATGCAGACGACGATTTCAGCTGTTAGCAGACAGGAATTTACTTGAGCTGGCCAAGCCAGGGGCAAAGTTGTCTTGTGGCCAAAATCCAGGCCCCCCACAGTCAGGAGTCAGGTTTCATAGAGCTTGTCTTCTAGAGAAGTTAATGTATTCACTGAGGGGGCGTGAGTTCCAGGCAGGGTCATGCATATTTAAAAAGGGCGGGCATGACCACCAGTGATCATGTATGTTGCATGCATTCCATATGCACTTGGGGTGGAGACTGAATGATATTGAGGAGGTTTTGACTTTCTGCCTCAGAAAGGCAAAGGTGACCTCAGGATTGCCACTTAAGCACAGGCTTCTCAAACCGGCCACAGCTGGATTGCCACTCACAGTCTCTTGATGTGAGAGATGTTGGTGGCTGAGCTGTGGCTTCATCCAATCAGCTGCTTGTATCTCCTGCAAGAACACCTGGTCATTCTCTCTTCCTCTTTATTTATTTATTTAAAAAGCAAAGCCACAGAGAGCAAGAAATATCTTCCACCTGCTGGTTGACTCCCCAGATGGCAACATTTTAAGGATTTACTTTATTTATTTGGAAGGCAAAGTGAGAGAGAGGGAGATGGGTGTCGCCCCCCCTCTTCGTGGAGGAACGACACTAAACCCTGCCTAGGCTTCATATCCGAGTCACGGCACCATTATGTCGCTCCCCCTCTTCGTGGAGGAACGACACAGGACCCTGTGCTGTTCTTTCGTCTGCTCGGCCCTCCCCGGGTTTGCTGCTGGTTCTTCCCGGGTTGGCTACTATCCCTTCCACCTCCGTGGAAGGGCGGTTCCCCCTGCCACCTTCCCCACTTCCGCGGGGGAGTGGGGGAGCGGCACACCGCCGGCCGGCTCTCTCAGGGGCTGCTCAGATGTTCCTCAGGTGTTCCTGGTGCATATTGTCTCTCTCCTCCTTTATAGTCCTCTTCCGCCAATCCCAACTCTGCTACCCACACGCCGAGTACGCTGCTCTCCTCCAATCAGGAGCAGGTCCTGCTGTTTATTGGTTGAACTGGAGGCAGCTGTGTAGAAGCTGTTTCTCCCTTCTCAGCGCCATATTGTGGGAGAGCAGATGCATAGAATAAGTCTTAATTCGAGTAACAGTCTAGCCCGAGTTGCTCCCCACAGATGGGGAGGGAGGGGGAGAGAGAGAGAGAGAGAGAGAGAGAGAGAGAGAGAGAGAGAGAGAGAGAGAGATTTTCCATCCACTGGTTCACTCCCCAAATGGCTGCAATGACCAGGGCTGGGCCAGGCAGAAGCCAGGAGCCAGGAGCTTCATCCAAGCCTCCCACGTGGGTGCAGGGGCCATCTTCAAGCACTTGGGCCATCTTCCGCTGCTTTCCCAGGTGCATTAGCAGGGAGCTGGATTGGACGTGGAGCAGCCGGGACACAAACTTGAATTGGTTCTCATAAGGGACACACGTGCAAAGCTGCTCTGTCGCAACGCTGGCTCCTGCCTGGTTATTCTCAGCACGGCTTTAGTCGAGGTTTATGTTACTTTCCAAGGCTGTGTTAAGGCGGGGTCTTGAGGGAAAGGGGGCCTAGAGTGACACACAGAGGCTGTGAGGAACATTCTCAGCTTCCTCTACGCTGAATGATAGTTGATACTAGTCCTTTCTTCTTGGTATACTGCTTTTCTGCATAATTTTAGATGACTCTAGAGACTTTAATCATGGCCTTTTTTTTTTTTTTTTTTTTTTGACAGGCAGAGTGGACAGTGAGAGAGAGAGACAGAGAGAAAGGTCTTCCTTTGCCATTGGTTCCCCCTCCAATGGCCGCCGCGGCCGGTGTGCTGCGGCCGGTGTGCTGCGGCCGGCGCACTGCGCCGATCCGATGGCAGGAGCCAGGTACTTCTCCTGGTCTCCCATGGGGTGCAGGGCTCAAGTACTTGGGCCATCCTCCACTGCACTCTCTGGCCACAGCAGAGAGCTGGCCTGGAAGAGGGGCAACCGGGACAGAATCCGGCGCCCCAACCGGGACTAGAACCCGGTGTGCCGGCGCCGCAAGGCGGAGGATTAGCCTAGTGAGCCGCGGCGCCGGCAATCATGGCCTTTAAAAAAAAAAAAAAAAAAAGATTCATTTTTATTATTAGGGCCAGTGCTGTGGCGTAGCTGCTGTCTACAGTGCTGGCTATTCCATAAGGGCGCCAGTTCGAGTCCTGGCCAATCCAGAAGACTGTTAGAACAGGGAAGGGGCGAAAGAAACTTCAAAATGATTCCTGCGGGAGAATGGACAACATGCTGAGGTCCCTCCAAAATCCATGTGCTGAAGTCCCACCCCCCAACAGGGTGCTGCCTTGGGAAGTGCTTACGTCTTTGGGGCAGAGCTCTTGTGATTGGGATAAAGACCCCTGTGAAAGAGACCCCGAAGATCTACGCTCCCTACCACATGGGCCACAGCGAAAGCCCCATCTGTGAACCAGGACACGGGTCCTCACCAGACACTGCACCTGCTGCAGCCTTGACCTCCAGAACTGTGACCAGTGACCATCTGCTGTGCATCGCCCACCTGCTCTATGGTTTGTTGTCATAGCAGCCTGAACAGGTCAAGCCTGTGAGCAGGAGAGGCCTGAGCCTTCTTCCCAGGCATAGGCTGGGAGACCACACTGACCTCTCTGGAGCCTGTAGAAGGTGGCAGAAGGACAGATGTAAGGACCAAAGGTGCAAGACAGCCCATGGAACCTCCTAGCCCAAGCACTGCCATTTCCTGGGCTCCTTACAGGCAGGAGGGGCTGCCGGGACTAAGGTTGGGGCAGGGGATCCAATCTATAACCCACGCGGCACAAATCGTATGCCAGGAAGGACCACGGCTCCTGTGGGAGAGGCATCAAGGCACAGAAGGCCGCCTGGGGCACAGTCCCATTCCACAATGGGGAACTCTTAGAGAGTTTTGCTGCTCTTGCTCCCCAAAAATCCTCTGTGCCTTCTAATCCTGGTATAGAAATGAAAGCAGCGTGGTGGCATTGGAGTGTGTGCGTGGCTGGACTGAACTCCACTTTCCAGATCCCTTCTGCGCACATTTCCTGTTAGGGCATCCATAAGAACAACCTTGAGGGAGATTTGGAGGGTAGCAGTGCAGCAGGGGGCATCAGGTGGCTCGCAAACATTGCCACCTTCTCATGGGTTGACTTTGTGGGTGTGGAAAGCACTGGGTCATGTTGCTCCACCTACCCTGAGCCAAGCTACATGTTTAGTATGGACGTCTGCGCCCCCTGCAGGACACAGGTGGCTTGACAGACTGTTAAAGCACCACATGGGCTGGCACTGAGGTGCAGCGGGTTAAGCCTCCATCTGCGACGCCAACATCCCAATGGGCATGGGTTTGAGTCTGGCAGCTCCACTTCCCATCCAGCTCCCTGCTAATGTGCCTGGGAAAGCAACAGAAGATGGTCCAAGTACTTGGGCCCCTGCACCCACGTGGGAGACCCAGATGGAGTTCCTGGCTCCTGGCTTCAGCACTTTGGCCTGGCCCAGCCCTGCACACTGTGGCCATTTGGGGAGTGGGCCAGTTAATGAAAGATCAAGATCTTTCTCTCCCCCCACCCCCATCTCTCTCTCTCTGTAACTGTCTTTCAAATAAATAAATATATCTTTTTTTTTTTTTTTGATAGGTAGAGTGGACAGTGAGAGAGAGAGAGAGAGAAAGGTCTTCCTTTTGCCGTTGGTTCACCCTCCAATGGCCGCCGTGGCCAGCGCGCTGCAGCCGGCACACCGCACCGATCCGAAGGCAGGAGCCAGGTGCTTCTCCTGGTCTCCCATGGGGTGCAGGGCCCAAGCACTTGGGCCATCCTCCACTGCACTCTCTGGCCACAGCAGAGAGCTGGCCTGGAAGAGGGGCAACCGGGACAGAATCCGGCACCCTGACTGGGACTAGAACCTGGGGTGCCGGCGCCGCAAGGCGGAGGATTAGCCTAGTGAGCTGCGGCGCCGGCCAATAAATATGTCTTAAAAGCAAACAAACAAACAAAAAAAAAGCCACCACACAGTGCATCCTCAGGGCGCCTGCTCGGGCTTGTGGGCTTGCTCACTCTTAGCCTTTACTTCTGTGCCATCCCCGCCGCCTGCCTGTGGAGAGGTGGTAGGAGCCACATCCCTGTGATGAGTCCCCTGTGCTGACATAGATCCGTGCCTCCCTGTCAGGTAAAAGAATTTGGTGCCAGCCGTGCCTTACTCCAGAGAAAGAACAAAACATGTTTTAAAAGCTTTCAGTTGGGCCGGCGCCGCGGCTCACTAGGCTAATCCTCCGCCTTGCGGTGCCAGCACACGGGGTTCTAGTCCCGGTCGGGGCGCCGGATTCTGTCCCGGTTGCCTCTCTTCCAGGCCAGCTCTCTGCTGTGGCCAGAGAGTGCAGTGGAGGATGGCCCAAGTGCTTGGGCCCTGCACCCCAGGGGAGACCAGGAGAAGCACCTGGCTCCTGCCTTCGGATCGGCACGGTGTGCCGGCTGCAGCGCGCTGGCCACGGCGGCCATTGGAGGGTGAACCAATGGCAAAAGGAAGACCTTTCTCTCTCTCTCTCTCTCTCTCACTGGCCACTCTGCCTGTCAAAAAAAAAAAAAAAAAAAAAAAAAAAAAAAAAAAAAGCTTTCAGTTGGCAGATAATTGATTGTACTTCTTTGTGGGGTGAGTGACCTAAGTTGAAACACGTATATACCGGGTAATGAACAGGTTAACCTGGTTAGTGTTTCCATCTCCCTAAACACATACCCTTTCCCTGTGATGGGAATAACTTTTGAAACACACCATAACCATAACCATGGATTTTCATCACCCTACTGTGCTGAACAACACTGGCCCCCATTCCTCCATGTAGCTGCAGCGTTGTGCCCAGCCACCAACCTCCCTGTCTCACCACGCCCTGCCTCTGCGCTTCCTCCTTACCCTTCCCGGCCTCAGACGGCCCCTGTTCTACCCTGTACGTCCACGAGGCCAACTTCAGCGGAAACAGAATCTTACGGACGAAGTCTCTGAATTGACGCTGGGGTTCTGGATGTCCAGGCTGCTGGGTGTGACTCGACTTCCCGCGGTCACAGGGATGCTGGTAGCTGATCTATGGCAGGAGACAGCTACTCCAGCTCCCTCTGGGGATGCCTGTAGTCAGGGGCCGGGGGAAGGCAAGTCTGGATGGCGGAGAACCACGGAACACTCTCGTGGAAACAGAGCCGAAGGGGGCTATGTGCTCACTCCTGAGCGTGCTGGAGAACTTGGAGCAGCAGCATGCCAAGGTCAAGGCTTTCTGAGAGCTTGCTTTATTCTTAAACATCTGGGTGTGGATTTCAAAGTTTTTTGTGCCCAAATAAACATATTATTATTTTTTAGGGGGGAACAACAGAGAGAGAGAGAGATCTTCTGTCTGCTGCTACGCTCCCAAAATACTGCAGGTGCCAGGGCTGCATTGAGCTGGAGCTGGAAGCAGGAAAACTCACTCCAAGTCCCCCACGTGCGTGACAGGGACCCAGGTACATGAGAGTCAGCTGCTGCCTCCTAGGTGCGCATTAGCAGGAAGCTGGAATCAGGAGTTGAGGCAGGACTGAAACTCAGGCATTACAGTGGGGACGCAGGCATCCCAGCTGGGGCTCAACCACAAAGCCTAACACCTGCCACTGGGCTTCACTTCCATTGTCATTGTCCCACACACTTGTTAAAGTCCTCTCATAAACTCCAGCTCCAAGTCCCCACAGGAGGGGTCCCCAGCCTGCCAGGCCCCTTTGCATTGGTGAGGGGAAAGAATCAGACGCCAGGGCACTGGATGCCGGCTCTGAATTAACACAGACTCCTGGAGAGGCCACACCCCCACTGTGGCTCCCAGGCAGACTGGGAGCTTATGGAGAGCTGGCTTTGGCTCTGGTCCTTCTCACAGTGGGGTCACCGGGTCTCCAGACCTGCCCCGTGGCTGGCTGTTCCCACTGTTGTGGATACCGTATCTGGGACAGACTTATTCTGCAACTAGAATGCCTGGCCTGTGCTCTGAGACAGGTACCAGGGCCTTTAGGGTTTTTGTGGGTTTGTTTTTTTTTTTTAAAGATGTATTTATTTATTTATTTGAAAAGCAGAGTGACCGAGAGAGGGAGGGAGAGCCAGAAACAGAACCCTTCCATCTGCTTGTTCACTCCCCCAAATATCCGCATCAGTTGAGCTTAGCCAGGCCAAAGCCAGGAGCCAGGAACGCTCCACATGGGTGGCAGGGACCCAAGGCCTTGAGTCCTCATCTGCTTTCTTCTCGGGCTCGTTAGCTCTTGGCCACTCAGCTTGGAGCTGGCGTGCACAGCAGCTGCCTGTTATTAGTGGAATATTCGAGTTCAGGCTTGAGCAGGTGGAGCAGGGACAAGGGCATTGCGCAAGGCAGTGGGCCAGCTGTCCGTGTCTTTCCTGCTACATGGCCAACTCTCTGTCACCCCACACTGATGGCCTCTTGGGGGTTCCCCATGTCCGGTTGAGGACCGAACCTTGAATGCCTTGAACTTCACAAATATTTAAGCTCACCCAATGTAAGTGTAATTTTCAGTCTAGTTTTGGGAAAGTAGAGTCCTTTGAACCCGGCCCTTCTATTAATGTACCCCCCAGTCTCTGCGAGGTCCCTCACTGGAGGAGCACTCTGAGGTGACTGTGCTTCCAATCCCAAGATGATCTGTCTCCAGCACCAGCTCCTACCATGAGCTAGGATGGCCTGGTCTTAGACACGGATGCCACGGGCCCTGACTGAGCTGTGGTCCCCACTCTGCACACATGGGTTCTGCAGGGGACTCGAGACACTGGCCTCAAGCCACCCTCATGCTGAGAGCTATGATGGGATTATACACAGATTAAAGGTTAGTCTCTTTTTTTCCCTCAAATCATTAAAAAATTATCAAGAAGTGGGTGCTTGGCCTGGTGGTTACAGTGCCCATGTCCCATATTGGAGTACCTGGGTTTGCGTTCTAGTGTTGGCTCCCAATTCTGCCATTCTGCTAATGTGTAATTTGAGTGGCAGCTCAGGTAGTTGATGGCCAAGTAGTTGAGTTCTTGCAACTCACATGGAAGACCTAGATTGAATTCCTGGCTCCTGGGTTCAGCCCAGTCCAGCCCTGGCCACTGGGAAGTAAACCAATAAATAGGAGATCTCTCTCTTTCTCTCTCTCTCTCACCATATCGCTTTCTTTCTGCCTCTTGAATAAAAAAGTATATCATTCAAATAATAAAGACATTAGTTAAGCAGGCTCTGACTGTAAGTAACATCAGAAACTTGGGTGCTAGATTTCATGTCACTAAAGCTTCAACAGAGGTTTTTAAGATCTTAAGCATAATGAGGGGCCAGGGCTCTGACGTAGTGGGTAAAGCCGCCGCCTGCGGTGCCAGCATCCCATATGGGCTCCAGTTCATGTCCCGGCTGCTCCACTTCCAATCCAGCTCTCTGCTATGGCCTAGGAAAGCAGTAGAAGATGACCCAAGTCCTTGGGCCCCTGCACCCATATGGGAGACCTGGAAGAAGCTCCTGGCTTCAGATTGGCACAGCTCCGGCTGTTGTAGCCAACTGAGAAGTGAACCAGTGGATGGAAGACCTCTCTCTCTCTCTCTCTTTCTCTCTGCCTCTCCTCTCTGTGTAACTCTTACTTTCAAATAAAAAATAAATCTTAAAAAAAAAAAAAAAGAAGAAGGATGGGCCAGAGCCGCGGCTCACTAGGCTAATCCTCTGCCTGTGGCGCCAGCACACCGGGTTCTAGTCCTGGTCGGGGCGCCGGATTCTGTCCCGGTTGCTCCTCTTCCAGTCCAGCTCTCTGCTGTGGCCTGGGAAGGCAGTGGAGGATGGCCCAAGTGCTTGGGCCCTGCACCTGCATGGGAGACCAGGAGGAAGCACCTGGCTCCTGGTTTCGGATCAGCGCAGCGCTGGCTGTAGTGGCCACTTGAGGGGTGAACCAACGGAAGGAAGACCTTTCTCTCTCTCTCTCTCACTGTCTATAACTGTGCCTGTCAAAAAAAAAAAAAAAAAAAAAGGAATAATAAATAAATAAATAAAAGAAGGCAAATTGAGGCCAGGGTTTTTCAGGGCAAAAGCAGATGACCAGCTGGCAAGCAGCATCACAGATTATTACTGAATGGAATGACTTGGCTCCAGTCCGTCCCTGATTCACCATTCAAGGAGCGACACCACAACTCGTGATACCCAAACTCACAAGACACTGAGCTGCGTAGCCAGCTAGCTTTCTTCCCAGCAAAAAACTCACAGGCCGGGTTAAGAAGAATGCATAATGGTTTTCTTCACTAAACAAATTGGCCTAGTGTTTATTTTATTTAAAAGGGTTATAGACACAAGGAGACAGAGAGAGAGGGAAGGAGGGAGAAAGAGAGAAACAGAGAGAGACAGAGAGAGAGAGAGAATATCTGCCATTCACTGGCTCACTCCCGAAGAACGTTTATCTGGTGAACACGGAATCAAAACATCAGAGTTAAATTTTTTTTAAAGATTTATTTATGTGAAAAGCAGACTTACAGAGAGAAAGAGAGGGAGAGAGAAGGAGAGAGAGAAATCCTCCTCTTCCAGATCTGCTGGTTCACTCCCCAGATGGCTGCAATAGCCATGGCTCATGTCAAGAGCCTGTGGTGATCACTCACACCATAAATAAGAGTGTTAATTGTTAAATTAACAAGAGGAGTCACTGTGCACTTAATTCCCATGCAGGAATTAATGAGTTGTATTAGGAGAATTAACTGTAAAACTTGTTCTTAACAGGTTTTTTTGGTGCATGTGTGTGCAAGTTGTTGAAATCTGTCCTTAGTATAGAGTTGGTCTTCAGTGTATAAAGTTAATTGAAAATGAATCTTAAAGTAAAATGGGACTGGGAATGGGAGAGGGAGGAGGAGGTGGGATGGGAGGGCGGGTATGGTGGGAAGAATCACTATATTCCTAAAGTTGTACTTAGAAATTTGTACTCATTAAATAAAATGTTTCTTTGGGGAAAAAGATTTATCTTTTTACTTGAGAGGCAGAATTACAGACAGAAAGAGGGAAAGACAGAGAGAGAGGTCTTACATCTGCTTGTTCACTCCCCAAATGGCTGCAACGGCCAGAGCTGTGCTGATCTGGAGCCAGGAGCTTCTTCCAGGTCTCCCATGTGGGTGCAGGGGCCCAGGGACTTGGGCCATCTTCTACTGCTTTCCCAGGCCACAGCAGAGAGCTGGATTGGAAATGGAGCGGCCGAGACTCCAACCAGCAACCGTATGGGATGCTGGTGCCACAGATGGATGCTTAACCTACTATGACACAGCTCCAGGGCCAGCCTTGATTTGTTTTAAACATTAATTTATTTGAGGGAGAGTATGCTCCCATGCGCTGATCGACTTCCTAAGTCCTTGTAATCGCTGGGGCAGCTGCCGGCCAAAGTCAGGAGCTGGGAACACCCTCTAAACCTCCACGTGGGTGGCAGCAACCTAATTATTTGAGCCAGTGTCGTTGGTTCTCAGGGTCTGAACTGGCAGGAAGCTGGACTCAGGAGCGGAAGGCAGGAGTGAAACCCAGGCCATCCAGTGTGGGACAAGGGCGTCTTAACCTCTCCACTAAATGGCCGCCCCCTTCATTTTTTAATTTGTAATTTAATGTGCTACACTGACAAGGAACGTTCCCATAGGCAGCGCAGTATCAAGAACTGTGCCACAGGCCTGCACCTGTCCCCTCCGCCGGGCTGCAGCAAGGCTCAGTGCTCTGCTCTGCGTGGCTCGGCACGGCCTCCCCTCCTCCAGGGGGCATGAGTTTCACCTGGAAGTAGGCGTCACTCAGAGGAGAGCGTTTCAGGAATCCCTTCTAGCACGATGAGCGCACACTGCACCGATCCACAGGCTGAATATTCACGCCTGGTCTCCCATGGGGTGCAGGGCCCAAGCACTTGGGCCATCCTCCACTGCACTCCCTGGTCACAGCAGAGAGCTGGCCTGGAAGAGGGGCAACCGGGACAGAATCCGGCGCCCCGACCGGGACTAGAACCCGGGGTGCCGGCGCCGCAAGGCGGAGGATTAGCCTATTGAGCCATGGCGCCGGCCTATGGAAGCTTTTTGAATCCACAATATCTGTCATTATTTAGACAGGGCCATAAGTAAAGTGGAAGGTCTCTTCTCCCTTCAGAGAAAAGTACATCCTTCTTTGATGGCCACTTCTTTTCATTGGGGTCTCCACAGTGTCTTGGCTTTCCATGCCTGAAATGCTCTCATGGGCTTTTCAGCCAGACCAGAATGCCTTCAGGGCTGAGGTCAGTGTGCTATTTAAAGCGGTTGTCATTCTATGAATCTACTGTGTGGTGGACTGCTTCCCATGTTGGATCATTCTCTCCTTTTTAATTCTATTATTACCAGACATTTAATCTTATTTATATGATCCCTTTAACACTTAATCCTATCTATATGATCACTTTAACACTTAATATGATCACTTTAACACTTAGGATGGCATTTTTACCACACAGCTTAACTTTGAATAGTTAAAGCAATCTTATATAATGAAAACAAAGCCGGAGGAATTACAATACTAGATTTCAAGACATACTACAAGGCAGTTATAATCAAAACAGCCTGGTACTTGTACAAAAACAGATGCAAAGACCAATGGAACAGAATAGAAACGCCAGAAATCAGAGCCAGTGCTGTGGCTCACTTGGCTAATCCTCCACTTGCAGCACCGGCATCCCATATGGGCGCCAGGTTCTAGTCCCGGTTGCTCCTCTTCCAGTCCAGCTCTCTGCTGTGGCCTGGGAGGGCAGTGGAGGATGGCCAAAATGCTGTGGCCCCTGCACCCGCATGGGAGACCAGGAAGAAACACCTGGCTCCTGGCTTCAGGTCAGCGCAGCTCCGACCATGGCGGCCATTTGGGGGGTGAACCAATGGAAGGGAGACCTTTCTCTCTGTCTCTCTCTCACTGTCTATAACTCTACCTGTCAAATAAATAAAAAAATAAATAAAAAGAAAGAAATCAATCCAAGCATCTACAACCAACTTATACTTGATCAAGGAGCTAAAACCAATCCCTGGAGCAAGGACAGTCTCTTCAACAAATGGTGCTGCGAAAACTGCAGGAATATGCAGCAGGACCCCTACATTATACCTTACACAAAAATCCATTCAAAATGTGTTAAAGACCTAAATCTATGATCTGATACCATCAAACTATAGAGCACATTGGGGGAACCCTGCAAGATATTGGCACAGGCAAAGAGTTCTTGGAAAAAAACCCAGAGGTACAGGCAGTCAAAGCCAAAATTAACAAATGGGATTACATCAAATTGAGAAGCTTCTGTACTGCAAAAAGGAAACTTTCAAGAAATAGAAGAGGCAACCGACAGAATGGGAGAAATTATTTGCAATCTATGCAGCTGATAAAGGATTAATAACCAGAATCTACAAAGAGATCAAGAAACTCCACAGCAACAAAACAGCCTCATTAAGAAATGGGCAAAGGACTTAAACAGACATTTTTCAAAAGAAGAAATCCAAATGGCCAATAGACACATGAAAAAATGTTCAGGATCACTAGCTGTCAGGGAAATGCAAATCAAAACCACAATGAAGTTTCACCTCACCCTGGTTAGAATGGCTCACATACAGAAATCAATAAACAACAAATTCTGGGGAAGATGTGGGGGAAAAGGTACCCTAATCCACTGTTGGTGGGAATGTAAACTGATAAAATTACTACAGAATAGTTTGGAGATACCTCAGAAATCTGAATGTAGACCTCCCATCTGACCCAGCCATCCCACTCCTGGGAATTCACCCAAGGGAAATGAAATCAGCAAATAAAAGAGTTATCTGCACTCCCATGTTTATTGCAGCTTAATTCACAATACCTAACACATGGAATCAACTTAAATGCCTATCATCTGAAATCTGGATAAAGAAATTATGAGATATGTACTCTATGGAATATTACACAGTGGTTAAAAAAAATGAAATCTGGTCATTTGCAACAAAATGGATGAATCTGGAAAACTTCATACTTAGTGAAATAAGCCAGCCCCAAAGGGACAAATATTTTATGTTCTCCCTGATCTGTGAGAACTAATAGAGCACCTAAAATGAAATCTGTAGAAGTGAAATTGGCACTCTCACTTTGAGAATAGAAAGTGAGAGTGCCAATTTCACTGACTTGAACAACCCTTGTCTTGACTGTTAAGGAATAGTTTTTTTTTTCTCTTGTTCATACTATTTGTTGAACTCTTTACTTAACATAGAGTTAATCATATGTGTATAAAGTCAATTGAAAATAGATCTTAGTAAAAAATAAGAGTGAGAATAGAGAGGGAGGAGGAAGTTTGTAACTATAAAGCTGTATAATTCTGCATCCATTCCTATGGACATACTTCTAAGGGTACAGTTTAAAAACTTGCCATAGGACCCCAATTCCCATTATTTATTTATTTTTGAGAGGTAGAGTTACAGACAGTGAGAGGGAAAGACAGAGAGAAAGGTCTTCCACCCACTGGTTCACTCCCCAAATGGCTGCAACGGCCGGAGCTGGGTCAATCCAAAGTCAGGAGCCAGGAGCTTCTTCTGAGTCCCCAATGCGGGTGCAGGGGCCCAAGGACTTGGACCATTTCTACTGCTTTCCCAGGCCATTAGCAGAGACCTAGATTGGAAGTGGAGCAGCCAGGACTAGAACTGGCGTCCATATGGGATGCTTTCCTTGTATTTGGTGACCTTGACGGTTTTGAGGAGTCCTGGTCTGGCACCCTCCAATGTGGGATGTTTCCGATGCTTCTCTCATGATTAGACTGAGCTTCACGTGGAGGAAGATCATAGAGGTGTGATTTTCATCACAGTGTGCCCGAGAGCGTACCATCAACAGGCTTGCCACGGCAGCTGTGCACCTGGCTGAGGGCCCCCCGGACCTCCTACTGGAATGCTGACAACACCTGCGCTAGGTAATAGCGACACCGGTATTAGTGAACATTGCAGTGCTGTGATGCAAACTTCAGGTTCAAGCTCTTCATTCTGCTCAAGCACCCTAAGTAGATACTGCTGTTATTCAAAGAAATAGGAAGGCAGACCTTTTACACATGCTTATTTATTTATTTATTTATTTATTGACAGGCAGAGTGGACAGTGAGAGAGAGACAGAGAGAAAGGTCCTCCTTTGCCGTTGGTTCACCCTCCAATGGCCACCGCGGCCAGCGCGCTGCGGCCGGCGCACTGCGCTGATCCGATGGCAGGAGCCACGTGCTTCTCCTGGTCTCCCATGTGGGTGCAGGGCCCAAGCACTTGGGTCATCCTCCACTGCACTCCCTGGCCACAGCAGAGAGCTGGCCTGGAAGAGGAGCAACCGAGACAGAATCCGGTGTGCCGGCGCCGGAAGGCGGAGGATTAGCCTAGTGAGCTGCGGTGCCGGCCCATGCTTATTTATTTTAAAAATGACTTATTTATGGCAGGTTCTAGTCCCAGTTGGGGCACCGGATTCTGTCCCAGTTGCCCCTCTTCCAGACCAGCTCTCTGCTGTGGCCAGGGAGTGCAGTGGAGGATGGCCCAAGTGCTTGGGCCCTGCACCCCATGGGAGACCAGGAGAAGCACCTGGCTCCTGCCATCGGATCAGCACGGTGCGCCGGCAGCAGTGTGCTGGCCGCGGCGGCCATTGGAGGGCGAACCAATGGCAAAAGGAAGACCTTTCTCTCTCTCTCTCTCTCTCTCTCTCTCTCTCTCTCACTGTCCACTCTGCCTGTCAAAAAATAATAATAATAATAAAAGACTTATTTATGTACTTATATGAAATGCAGGATGAGAGAGAGAGGTAGAGAGAATCTTCTATCTGCTGGTTCACTCCCCAGTTGGCCATAACAGCCAGGGCTGTGCCAGGCTGAAGCCAGGAGCCAGGAGCTTCATCCATGTGGATGGCAGGGATGCGTGCTTGAGCCATCACCTGCTGCTTCCTAGGCACATTGGCAGGAAACTGAATTGGAAGCGGAGCAGCCAGGACTTGAACCAGCACTCTGATATGGGATGTGGGCATCCCAAGCAGCTAAACTCACTAAACCCAGTGAGTGCGCCACAACACCCACCCCATGTATACACTTCATTGTGAAAACATTCTTTCAAAAACTTCTTGGAAAATGGAACTAAATGGATGCTGGCGCAACAATTTTGAAATCCATGCCCAGTTTTTCCATAGTACACATTTTCCATAACCTTCTCCAAGGCTCCTCAATTACGTAACATAAGCCTGACCGCTCTGGGCCACAGCTTTGTGGCACCAGCGTATCCACAGTGCTTTGCAACCATCTCCACCATCCACCTCCAGAACTTCTGCGTTTTTCCAACTTTTTTTTGGTCCTTTTTTGAGTCTTGTGGTCTCTCAGAGATGCAAATGGCTCCAGTTTATCAGGCCCATCTGGAACATTCCTGCAGACAAAACGTAATGAGCTTCCTCCTTTGGGAGGGGAATAATGCGGGATGCTGCTTCCAAGTTACCTTCATCTTCACTTAGCTTCGAGAGCCCATTTTGCACTCTGATGCTGTCTGGGGCACCAGAGTTGACATCTGCACCACCCACCCTGTGCGGGGTGGTCTGCGCTCAGCTTGCCGTTGCCACCACTCCTGCTGACGTCAGAACATTTCCTAGGATTTTCTTCTCTGCACGGAAAATTCCACTTTAAAGTTTGCCAAGGATGGAAGCGCTGAGCAAGCTCTATGTGCGTGGGGGGGTGGGGGGGTGAGTGGGCTTCAGTCGCCAGAGCCACTGGGGTCTGATGAGTGGGTACAGAAGACAGCCTGAGCAGCCAAGCAGCCAGCTGTGAGTGCCCGCACTGCAGGGCCCACAGGACGCAGCAGCTGCTCGGAGACCCCGTGACTGTACCGCAACCAGGCATGCTTGTGAGATGTCATCTGCCCAGGGGCTGCAGGCCAGGCTCTTCCCCGGTGAGCGCTCATGAAATTGCTCAGCAGCACCCGCAGCCTCACCTGAAATTCCACACCACCCCGCTCTGTCCAAGGGCATCATTTAGGACTTCAAAGGTGCAGAGGGTGAGCATGACAAAGGCAGAGACTGTGGCTTTGCAGACCTCCACAGAGACAGCAAGGAGGGAAAGGTCAAAGTGTTGGAGGTTGGGCACGTGTCTGTCACTTCCTGCTGTGGTTCAAAGTTATCAATGTCAAGGTTAAGCTGCCACCTGCAATGCTGGCATCCCACACTGGAGCGTAGGTTCAAATCCCAGCTGCTCCACTTCCAATCCAACTCCCTGCTAATGCGCTTGGGAAGCAGAAGTGCTTGGGCTCCTGACACCCACATGGAGGCCCAGATGGAGCTCCTGGCTCCTGGCTCCCACCTGGGCCAGCCCTGGCTGTTGTGACTGGCAAGTGAACCAGTAGATGGAAGATCTCCCTCCCTCTCTCTCTCCATCACTGTGCCTTTCAAATAAATAAAAATAAATCTTTTTTAAAAAGTTAATATTGAACTCCACTTTAACAGTTTTGGATAGATACAGGTATTCATTACTTTTGTTTTTTTATCATTCAAATTTCCTCAAAGCCAATTAAGAGTTTCAGGAACACTAGAAAACTAATATAAAGAATTATCCAGGGGCTGATGTTGTGGCATAGCAGGTAAGACCACCTGCCTGCAGTGCTGGCATCCCATATGGGCGCTGGTTCGAGTTCCGGCTGCTCCATTTCCGATCCAGCTCTCTGCTATGGCCTGGGAAAGCAGTAGAAGATGGCCCAAGTCCTTGGGTCCCTGCACCCACGTGGGAGACCAGGAAGAGGCACTGCAGGTGGTGGCTTTACTGGCTATACCACAGCACCGGCCCCTCGTTCATCTGAATTTATGTCTTGTGTGGTTCATTCTTTATTTCAACCTGTTAGAGCCAGAACGTTCCCTCACTGCCACACTAGGTGATTCATGTTTCAGATGAACCAACCTCATAGGGGTGATCCTCTACCCATTCTGTGGTCACCAACGGCCACTCGGTTACTGGGACGAGAGGCTCTGAGACCTCAGACTCCCTCCAGTGAGATCAGCTGACGCTCCATCCGGGAACTCGGTTGCTGAGCAGCAGCACATCTAAACATCTTATGTTGCTCTTCCTCTGTGAGCTAGGGAGGGCAGGGTCGCCCCCTCCGTGTAGTCTCTTCCGACCTCCTGCCATTCGGTCTCTGATGGTCTCCTCCGGGACAAGGCGTGGCCAAGGTGGGCACTGGAGGCTGCTCTATGGGTAGAGATAGTGGTGTGGCTTGGCCAGTTCAGGGATGATAGTTGCGTGGGGGCTCAGGAGCCTCCCTGTCACGGGGCCTCTCCTCACCCCCTCCTCACTTCCCAGGCTCTGGTGCGCTCTGCCTCCATTTTTCAAGACACTCATGTTCCCGATTTCACTAACTTCACGTATTCTAATGAACACGGATGATTTTTCCTTCTGCAACATCATTTTCCCTTTGCTCAGCACGGTCCACTAACAGCTTCTGCTGTCTCTAACAATCTACTGTCTAGCTCCACACTTAGCGTGGCTTTTTATATTGCTCACTCCCTACAGCAGGAGTCTCACACCAACTCCTTTAAAAAAAGATTTATTTATTTACTTGAAAGAGTTACAAAGAAAGAGAAGGAGAGGCAGAGAGAGGGGAGAGAGAGAGAGAGAGAGCACGCAAGCAAGGTCTTCTACCCGCTGGTTCACTCCCCAGATGGCTGCAATGGCTGGAGCTGCGCCGATCCGAAGCCAGGAGCCAGGAGCTTCTTCAAGGTCTCCATGCAGGTGCAGGGGCCCAAGCACTTGGCCATCTTCTACTGCTTTCCCAGGCCATTAGCAGAGAGGGATTGGAGGTGGAGCAGCTGGGACTAGAACCGGCGCCCATATGGGATGCTGGCACTGCAGGTGGTGGCTTTACCTGCTACGCCACAGCGCCAGCCCTGACCAACTCCATTTTGACCACAGCTGCAGCATTCCAGGTGGGCTAGGAGTGGATGGGAAGAGATCCATGGAGACACCCACAAGATCCCAAGAAGTTTCTGCTTCAGTTAGTTCTGGTAACATTTTAGTGCAGTAGGGTGATCGCGCTGAGCAAGGGCACGTAGCTGATTCGGAGGAGCTTCGTCTGCCCTCCAGGGCCACCAGGGGAGCGCTTGCCAGTGTCTTGTCGATGGCCAGGGAGTGCTTGATTCATCTTTTCCACTGTCCTTCCCAACCTTGTGGCCATTCCAAAATTCCCAAAGAACATCCAGTGCTCAAGGACTCCTGTGTCCGCCTCAGTTCCCAGGTTCTGGAAAGCTCATTACTCCGCAGCCAACGAGGCACCTGTTCTATTTCCATCACAGCACATTAGCTACTTGCTTATGCTCAGGCTAATTAATTCTCCCCGAAGACTGCTGGAGACCACAATCGGGTTTCCCCTGCAATCACAGAACACCCAGTGCCTGTAATAGCACCTGGCATACAGCACGTGTGCAGTATTCGATGAATATTCCACTAATTCTAAATGGCTTGGCACAGCTGTAATTCAGGGTGCCCGTTAGGGACGGAAAGGTAACCACCAGAAGGAATGGTGCACATAGCATGCACATCATCTAAGAGCCACAAGAAAACTTTGAGAATAACAGTCAAATATTTATTTTAAATTTTATTTATTTAAGAGGCAGAGGTGTGAGAAAGAGTGCGCTTCCATCCACTGCTTCATTCCTCAAATGCTTGCAACAGCCAGGGTTGGGCCAGGCTGAAGCCACGGGCTAGGAACTCAACCAGCCAGGTCTCGGAGGCGAGTGGCAGAATCCACGCATTTGAGTCACCTGCTGTTCCCCAAGGTCTGCATTATCAGGAAACTGGAAGCAGGAGCAGAGCCAGGTATCACATGCAGACACTAACACGGGATACGAGTGCCTTGACTGCTATGCCAAAGACCCGTTCCCAAATCTCTATTTTTTTTTTTTTATTATTTTAAAAGGTTATTTATTTACTTGAAAGAGTGCAAGCTTCCATCTGCAGGTTCACTCCTCAGGTGGCTGCAATGGCTAGGGTGGGGTTGGGTCAGGCCAGGAGTCAGGAGCTTCATCTGGGTCTCCCACATGGGTGGCAGGGGCCCAAACACTTGGGTCATTATTAGGAATCTGGATTGGACATGGAGCAGCCAGGACTCAAACCAGTGTCCATTTGGGATGCTGGTGTGGCAGGTGGAAGCTTTACCTGCTACCCCACAACTCCATCCCACTTTTTTTTTTTTTTTTTTTTTTTTTTTTGACAGGCAGAGTGGAGAGTGAGAGAGACAGAGAGAAAGGTCTTCCTTTGCCATTGGTTCGCCCTCCAATGGCCGCCGTGGCCGGCGCACCACGCTGATCCGATGGCAGGGGCCAGGTACTTATCCTGGTCTCCCATGGGGTGCAGGGCCCAAGGACTTGGGCCTTCCTCCACTGCACTCCCGGGCCACAGCAGAGAGCTGGCCTGGAAGAGGGGCAACCGAACAGAATCCGGCGCCCCAACCGGGACTAGAACCCGGTGTGCCAGTGCTGCAAGGCGGAGGATTAGCCTAGTGAGCCGCAGCGCCAGCTCCATCCCACTTTTTAAAAGATTTATTTATTTATTTGAAAGGCAGAGTCACCGAGAGGCAAAGGTAGAGAGATTTTTCCATCTGCTGGTTCATTCCCCAAATGGCCGCAACGGCCGGAGCTGGACCAATCCGAAGCCAGGAGCCAGGAGCTTCTTACGGGTCTCCCATGCGGGTGCAGAGGCCCAATCATTTGGGCCACTGTCCTCTACTTTTCCGGGCCATAGCAGAGAGCTGGATCGCAAGTGGAGCAGCCAGGTCTCAAACCAGCACCCATATGAGATGCTGGTTCTGCAGGAAGCGGCTTTACAAACGTTACGCCACAGTGCAGGCCCCACACCACTGGGTATATGGTGGTAGCAGTCAAGCTACCACTTCGGAGACTTGTGTCTCTTATCTGAATGCCTGGTTTCAAGTCCTGCTCTGCTCCAACCTAGCTTCCTGCTTATGTGTACACTGAGGCAGCAAGAGATGGCTTTGGGTTCCTGCACTCATACGGGAATCCTCGACTGTTTCCAGCTCTAGCCTTTGGTGTGGCCCAGCCCTGGTTGTTGCAGGCTTTTGAATAGTGAACCAGGCAGGTTGATCTGCTTGTATCTCTCTTTGCCTTTCAAGTTTTTTTTTTTTTTTTTTTTTTTTTTTTTTTTTTTTAAGATTTATTTATTTGAAAAATCAGAGTTACAGAGAGGAGAGGCAGAGAGAAAGGTCTTCCATCCACTGATTCACTCTCCAATTGGCTGCAATGGCCAGAGCTGCACTGATCTGAAGCCAGGAGCCAGGAGCTTCTTCCAGGTCTCCCACAAGGGTGCAGGGGCCCAAGGACTTGGGCCATCTTCTACTGCTTTCCCAGGCCATAGCAGAGAGCTGGAGGGTAAATGGAACAACTGGGACTCGAAGCGGGGCCCATATGGGATGCTGGCACTGCAGGCAGTGGCTTTACCGCTACACCACAGCACTGGGCCCCTGAAGTACTTTTTTTTTTTTTTTTTTTTTTAAGTTGCTCGGGGCCAGTATTGTGGCAGAGTGGTTTAAGCCAATGCCTGCAATGCCAGCATCCCATATGAACACTAGTTCAAGTCCCAGATGCTCCACTTTCAATCGAGCTCCCTGCTAATGTGCCTGGGAAAGCAGATGGCCCTGACATCTACACAAAGACAGGAACAAAGAATTCCTGTCTCCTGGCTTTGGCCTGGCCTAGCCTGGACCATTGTGGCCATTTACGGAGTGATCAGCATCTACCTCTGTATCTCTGTCTCTTCCTCTAATTCTGCCTTTAAAATAAACAAATCAATATTTAATTTCGGTTTTTTTTTTTTTTTTTTTTTTTTTTTTTTGAGAGGGACACCAAACACACTGGAATGTAGGAGGAAAATAAGATGGGAGAGGGAGGTGATACTCAACTTCGGAGGTGGAAAAACTTATGCCAAGACCACGTAGGGAAGTGTTAGGTATTTGGGTTACACCTGAAGTGAGGTCTGGCCCGGAGCTGAAGTTGCATGGAGTCAGCTTACAGGTATGAGAATTACAGACTTGTGCCAAGAAGCCGTCATCTAAGGTTGTGTCTACAGACTCGGAGCAAAGCCCAGAGGTGGAGTCCTTGGAAACACAAATGTGCAAGAGCCAGGCAGGATGGAGATGAAGAAAATCCAGAAAAAGCCTCATGAAGTCTAAGGAGAAAGCTTCCCAAGAGGCCTGAAAGCTGCTGCCAGAAGTCCTGGCGGGGAGAGCCCCAGCTCACGGCTCAGCCCCAGCTCCAGCGGCCTTCCTGGGGGTGGGGGGGAGTGAGACGGAGGCAGCGAGGGCAGACATTCCTCCCCTTGCTCTGCTGATGGAGCGGAAGACGGCCTTGCTGCGTGCCTCTGTGCAGCCAACTCCCCATGCGTCCTTTAGGAAAGATCTGGCCAGGGACAACATTTACTGACCCCGAGAGAAGACCCAGGAAGTCCGGCACATGAGGCCAAAAGAAACATAATGTAAATCATTTAGATGAGGGTCCATCAAAAAGTGCAAGGAAAATGAAATTAAAACCACAGACTTCTCAAGAATTTTCTTGAAGCACTCTCATATTTACGAATGGTGCTAATACTTTTAATTAAGGTGCTATTAATATGATGTCTTGAGTGTCTCTGGACAAAAAAAAAATCTGACAAGTGAAAAGTGATGGGATACACAGCCCAAACCCATCACTTGGTTAGGAAACAGGAAGGGCACAGGCCTCAGGAATGAATCTTTGGCTTCCTTGAAATAGGAAATGTTTGGGGAAAGCAAAACATCAGATGCAGGGTAACACCAATTTGCTAAACGGTATTGAATGGCGGCACTTATTTGAAATTAATTCTGACCTTAAGGCAACACTACCATCCGTATTTGAATATTTTTCCAGGTAAGTATAGGAATATTATTAACTTCTCTGTAGCTTTCATCCGGACAATATATTAGGATAGAAAGACTACTGGGTGGTATAAAGCAAGTAACCAACATGAACCCATCTCAATTTGTGTTAATTGCTAGTTATGAAAATCTGAAAATCAACCCAGAGGGAAAGATTCATTATGTGAAACAGAGCTCTCCTAAGATAATGCACACAAACCAACATAGTCTATTTAATAAAAATATTTAATGCTGCCAAAAGGTATAAAAATACAGTAGGAATGGCAGTACAATACAAAGTAATCTCTCCTAATTTATTTCTTTTACAACTTTCTACATTTCATACACGCATTAAAAAAACACTTAACAGTACATGAAATTCAAGGGTTCTGCAAAGTCTTCTGCTGGTGGGTGCTCTTCATTCCCTGGATGTAAAGTTTACTTTGTAAACAGACAACTGTGAGGCCATCTACAGGTTTTAGCAAGCCTCACTTCAGTTTCCGGAGTGGGCTTCAGGTCTTGCTTTGCACATCAATGGTTCAAAATTTATAGCTGCAGAATATTCTCAAGTCATGAATATTTAGGTGTCTGTCAATCTTGGCCTAAAACATAAAATAAGAAGTCATCTATTCAATTCATAGTTACCAAACACACAGACGTACACAGACACACCACAAACATGAAAGGACTGACAATGAACTAAAAAGGCAACCAAAAATCATTCCAACATATCACATTCAACCACACATAAGGGCTTCACTTGATGTAATTATGCTCAAGTCCTTGATTTTTCCAGTAGAACTGGTGATATGAAGTAGACTCATGCTAAAGCCAGTGTAACTCATATTCTTCTTCAGGAATTGCTAACTATGAATTTTCAGGCCATCCTGTTTTATTCAAGAAATGACCTCTACGTGAGATACTGACAGACAGACAGGTTAAAAAAAAAAAAAAAAGATATCCACAAGAATTTAGCAAGACTGTATGGTATGTGCTAGACTTACCAACACTTTGGAATTCAATGCAAAAGTCTAATCCAATTTGGACCTCCACTGTATAACACTGCTAAAAATATTATCAGCGTAATGTCTGAACATAAAGTTGGCTTAGCTTTAAATCAGATTGTTAGCAGATGTTTTTTGTCCTGAAGGATAATACTAATGATTACAGCTACAGAACTGCAGAGACACGATACTTAAGTTACTATTGATATAAAAGAAAACACAGACATACAATCATTGACAGGTTTATTGTATTTTAATGCCAAAAGGTAAAAATAAGTGAGCATTAAAACAAGCAGTAGACAGAGGGAAGGACTGTTGCAAGCGCAGTTTTTAATGCCATTTCACAATATTCGCAAATAACTGAATTTTTTGGGAGGTCAATGGTATTTCCATTCTTCCACCAATGCCCCTTGCTACCACCAAAAAATCCAAGTCTAAATACTTTTCACTACTGTAGCTCCACATACATAAACAGGAAATGTAGACCACATCCACACATCTAGCCACAGCAGTTACTGGAAAACCCTCTCATGCTGAGGACTGGGTTTCTTTCTGCCCACTGGCTCCTTCCTCTAGGAAGCATAATTGTACCAAGCTCTTCTGAGATGTTGTGAACAGTCCATTTTTTTTTCTCCTGATTTTCCAAAACAGAGGGAGAAATGCCAGGTCATCAGGAAAGCACTCTCATGAGAAGTCTGAGTCACAAACCCCACCACAGACACTGATTACAGAGATCTCCAGACCTGAACCAAAGTGGCCGACGTAAGCACAGGCACTTGGAGATTCCGACTGCTAAAAAATACACACTTATGTCCCACGCATGCAGAGGCCTGCTCTTTAAAACAAAGGAACGAAATCTGACCAGCGAGAGTGAATCATATTAACGGTTTGGTTTACAGCCTATTCTGATGTTCTAGAATTCTTCAGTTTCAGGGGCAGTTCCAACTGTTTCACCAAAGTTTTCTTGTTCAACTGCTTTTTGCTTCACATTAAAAAAATAGTAAGGGGGTGAATATTTGGCCTAGTGGTAAAGACTCTGGTTAGGAAGCCTGCATTCTGTATCAGAGCACCTAGATTCAACACCTGGCTCTGCTCCTGAGTCCAGCTTCCTACTAAGGCACACCCTGGTAATGACGGCTCAAGCGCTTGCATCCCTGTCACCTATGTGGGAGACCTGGATGAGTTCCCAGCTCGTGGCTTCAGTTCCCCAGTCTGTTGCGGGCATTTAGGGAGCGAAGCAGTAAATAATGGGAACTCTTTCTGCCTCTCTAATAAATGAATCAAAATTAAAAGACAAAAAAGAGGGTTAGTTTGGATTTTAACAGGTAAGAGTGGTTGTCTGCATTGTCTCAGTTAAATATCTGGCTTCAATATTCCATGAAAACATAGTCAGTGTGACATGATGGGAAGGTGGGTGGTGTGGAGTCACTGGACCTCCACAGACAGGGGCTGACTCACAGCTCTGCTCTGTATTCACAGGGCAGCCGCGGGCAAGTCACTTTTCTTTGACTCTGTTTTCTTATCTGAAATTAGGGATAGTGATATCTACCTGGAAGAGGTGTTTTGTGGATTAGGTTTTGCTTCCACATTTTAACTGGTTGGCAGAATTGTACATGCTCAACACACAAGGCTGTCCTTCCCAATTAGTTTGTTAAAGATACACTTACCAAGAATGAACCATCTTTTATCATAACAATGAAAAGAAAAGTGAGTTTTAAAACTCTGATTATTTCTATATAAACAGAAGATGAAATCATTGGAGGGTTAACTGCTTTAAAAGACTTTGCCAGACTGAGAGACAAATGAGCTTCATCTTAGAAGACGCTAATATGTTTACTTGAATCACTTTTTGCTGTCTTACAGAATAAGATAAAAGTAAAATGAGGTCAAACAAATCAAAGGAAATTAGCCATGCCATCTTTGGAGAAGGTGACCCTGCACACTGCCAAACTGTTCTCTCACTGCGCCAGAGCAAGGCCAGATACATAGAGCTTCCCCCCAATGCCAGCCCCACCTGGCAGGTGGGGCATCACCCTGCACCTACAGTCACTCTGACCCACAGACATGCACACCAATATTCTCTGGAAATGAATCAAGGCTATCCACAGACTTCTCTAACCCATGTTAGAGAAGCAATGTTGAAAAGATAACTTCCTCAAGACACCAAACTCAAAATGCTGAAAGGTTCTTACAGTGATGTGTAACCAGGAGCAAGAGCATCACGTGTCTCAACAGTCTATGCCAGATGAGGGCAACAATGAAGACAACCCGATGCCTGTTCTCTATAAAGGGGAAAAAACCCAGTGCAATTGTCCTTGCAGCTCCCCCAAATCTGCTGTGTAAGACCAGATAGCACTGGGCAGACTCTAAGTAGTATCCTCCCTGAATCCAATAATTCCATACTCTAATTAAAAACCTGAAACACAGAGTTCAAAAAACTGAACTTTTCATTCTCTCAATGGACTGCCCAAGGATGTTCAGGGCTCTAACATGTTCTTGTGTTAGGTTTCTACTGCTAAAGACAAAGCCATCTGGGGCCAGCGCTGTAGTTTAGTAGGTCCTGCTTGCTCCGCTTCCGAGCTAGCTCCCTAACGGGCTAGGAAAAGCAAAGGAAGGTGGCTCAAATGCCTGGGGCCCTGCCACCCATGTGGGAGACCCAGAAGAAGCTCCTGGCTTCTGTCTGGTCCAGCCTTGGCCTTTGTGGCTATCCATGGAGTGAACCAGTGGATGGAGGACCTCTCTCTCTCTCTAACTCTTTCAAATAAACTTTAAAATAAAATTAAGAAAGACAAACTCATTCAAGCCAAGTGAATGTTTCTCATACCACTTTATGCCATGGCTCTTGTCCAAGTTGAGCAGACACGGGAAAGGATCAGCAGTGACAGTGAAGAACAAATGCTTCCCAAAGACAGCGAGTCTTTCTGAACGCGGGAATCAAAGGAGGTAACTGCTCCCCTGAAGAATCGAGAGAGCACTTGTGCAGACTGCTCATGGTTATTCTTGGAGCAATCTGAGGTGTGCAATATCCAGAAAAATCCCTGCTGCTAAAGGAAAAATGAGATAACCCAAATCACACTATTTTCCTAGATTTTTTTTTCCTTCAGTGCATCACCCAAGAGAGTGAAAAAGCCTGAATTCGCAAATCAGGATGAGCACGAAATGGCTATGTCAGGCTAGGCACATAGGGCACAGCAGTAAGTGTGCAATGTCTGAAATGGGAACTGCAGAGCTGACACAATCAACTTCTTTCCACCAAGGCACGCAACCTCGTACATAGACAGTTGCAATGTCCAGTAAACCCACTATGTGAGTCTCTTGGTGCTGTTATCCCAGAAACACTACTTAGGCATTAGAACAAACCAATCAAACCCAAACTGAGGGAAAGGTGGACAATACATGTCAACTCCATGGTAAATCATTGAGGCTATAACCAAGACCTATATTTTAAGTCATGAAGATATACTTCTATTATGTAGCAAAAGACTACATTTCTATTTTATTTTTAAGATTCAATGCCTTTTTCAAGCCACTGTCTGCAGTGCTGGAATCCCATATGGGCACCGGTTCATGTCCAGCTGCTCCATTTCCAATTTTAATCTCTGCTAATGGCTTCGGAAAAGTAGCGGAAGATGGCCCAAGTGTTTGGGGCTCTGCCACACAGGTTGGAGGCCTGGATAAAGCTTGTTCCTGATCTTGGCCTAACCCAGCCCCACGGTTCTGGCCATTTGGGGAGTGAACCAGAACAGACGGAAAATTGATCTCTGTCTCTCCCTTTCAAATAAATAAAATTTTAAGTCTTAAAAAAAAAAAACCACACACACACACACACACACACACACACACAAAACAGGGGCTGGCATTGTGGCATAACAGATTAAGCCTCCACCTAAAATGCCACCATCCCAGTATGGGCTCCAGTTTGAGGCCCAGCTGCTCCACTGTGAAATGTGCTTGAGAAAGAAGCAGAAGTCCTTGGGCCCCTGCACCCGGAACTCCGGGATCCTTGCTTAGGCCTGGCCCAACCTTGGCCACTACAGCAATCTGGAGAGTGAACCAGCAGATGGAAGATCTCTCTCTAGCTGTCTCTCCTCCTCTCTCTGTCAAATAAATAAACTCTGTCAAATAAATGAAAAAATAAATCTTAAAAAAATAAAATAAAATAAAACAACAAGATATCAAAGTCAAATAAGGGCTTCTTAACAGTAAAGGACCCCCTCCATGCTGCTCTGGCTGGAGGTCTTTGACTCTAATAATAAACCTTTTTAAATCCAAAAAACTAAATAAATAAAAAGAGTAAAGGAGACTTTATTAACTGTTGATATATACCTGAGAATGCACAACAACCACTTTTGCTATGCACTCAGTTCCAAACTGTGAAGAGAGGTGTCAGGTACAGTGGGATGTAGGACAGCCACAGACTCCATCCCTGGAGGGTGTGCAACAGACTGAAAGTCAACACCCTTGCAGAACATTCTTTACTCACTGAGAACCCATGGGTAGAAGAAAAAAATACATCAGTATTTATAGAAAAAGAAATAGTCTTTCCTCTCTTTCTCTCTCTCTACATAAATACACACACACACACACACACACACACACATATATATATAAAACAGTATTCAGTTTCTAATAGGCTGCATAAAAAACACTAAGATTGTATCTGAAAGTAAAAATCAAAACAGACTAGATTTTCCAACCTGTATAAAAATCAGGCAGGCAATCTGGAAACGTAGATACTCATTAAGTATAGGATATTTTCCTAAGAGAGAAATTACCTAATTCTAAAATATATTACATGAGATGTTTCAATGACAGCACCACAAAAGTAAAAACGTCAAGTCTCAGGATGATTATGGCTGAGTAATAACACCTACCTCATAAGTTGGTTGTGAGGATTAGATCGGATAATATAGGAAACATGCTGAGCACAGTGCTTGGCACCTAGTAAACGACCAATATGTGAGAGCCACCATCACTGTGAATTAATGCTGAGAGCAGAGAGGGAACTGAGAAAAAACCCGAGGACTGTTCTTTGTCCTAACCTGTTTTTGAACTCCATGTTGATTGTCCCATATCATCAATTCTGACACAGGGGTTAAGTCACTTAGGAACCAGAACCCTTCCGCCAACATGCTTGTTTAGTAGAGCTTCTTTAGAAGAAATTGACTAACAAGGGTTTTTTTTTTTTTTTTTCACTTCCTTTCTCCTTGCTCAATCTTTAGTAGTTTAAAAAAAAAAAAAAAAAAAAAAAAAAAAAAAAAAAAAAAAAAAAAAAAAACTTGTTACAGAATCTTTTTTCCTCCTTAACCTATTAAAGAAGCAATGACATCTGATTAAAGTCAAAATACAAGTGTCTATAAAAGCTTTTTAAAAATTACAAAGTATTATGAAGACCTAAAGGACATATAGTTTCTTTTAAAGACACAAAACCACCAAGGTTCTTTATCTAACTGTCTTCCTCCAGCAGTTCCCAGAGAGGCAGGAGCAGGGGCCACGACCATGTCCATCTCCCTGACTGGAATACCTCATTTAACAAGGGTCAGGATAGCAGCTGTGGGCACCACAACCTACTGTCATATATCTTCAATAATTAGTAGATGGTACCTACCCAAAATATTATCACTGGTAAAAACTGAATATTCTTTAAAGCTTCCACAGTCCACACCATCCTCAAGGATCTGCCGGAAGTGGGAAGATGACTGACCTCTGCGGCAGCTCACCAACAAGTGTTTACTACACTGAACATGGCTTTTAAAATATATCACAACAAACAGCACCAGGAAGGACAGAAGCAGACAACAAGCAAAGCTGAAATGGTGGTTCCCACAAAGCACATTCACCCAGCAAAGGGGTCAGGGACAACCTTATCAGTGTGTTTCCTGTAAGAACGCTTTACCTTTTTGTTTCCAGCACAGCCTTTTTCACTGGGAGTTTAAGGCCTACCCATGTTTGACTTGCAGAGTTAACACACTGTATTTTAGCAAGATAAACCAATGCAAAGTGGAATGAAAGATTTTAGACCAGTAACACCCCTAAAGCCAAAGGGCCTTGATGCCTGAACACAGGTTTAATGCAGACAGATGTAAGAAAATGGCCCTCTTACCTCCTCTCCATTTCAAGGTTACAGGACACAGTAACACTGAATCAGGACACAGGCACTTGTTATATATCAATCTTATTTAATGTGCAGTACCACCTACATCCTGCTTTCATACTTGCAGTATAAGTTAACACATTGAAATCAATTCCAAATATGTATACCAATGGTTTTCAAACTGCTTTCAAACGAAAACTGCTCTGTATAGAATAACTGAGCATTATGCAGAAATCCCATGTGGTGTGAGAAGCAATGCAGAGATGCTGTGGTTGAAGAGAAGGTCGGAGTCCTTCTGCCATCGCCTGGTGCCCCTCGCAGAAACCCAGTGAGCAGAGTTTGAAAACCACTGAAATGACGGATACTGTCTATGCCTCTTAGCAATTAAATTCATAACAACTGCTTAAAGTTTAAGTCAAACATTGAATGGAATGTTGGGATGCGAGGAAAACTAGCACTCAAACGAGCAGTTAAATTCATTAAACAATATGCTTTAAAAACAACCAATTCGGAAGTGAAAGGGACAATGGAGGGTTTGCACATCACCTGCTATGCACTGAAGTAGAAATAACTTGAAAAAACTTTACCTCAACACTTCAGTCTAGTAAATGTAAATCATTTATCATAAAATGTTGCTACCTTACTTACTTCCTAAATCTCAATTTACCCCAATTATAAGTTAGGGTAATTACATTGAAATCTTCACAGAAAATGAAAAGTCTTAGTAGTGGGCTTTACAGAACCAACTTCTTGACAAAGTTTTGACCAACTGTTACTTGACTAACCCAGAAGGAAAATTTTCCTTCTAAGATACTTTTAAGAAAAGTTCATTTTTCTGATTAATATAGGGAAAACTAGAAAACATAAAGGAAATGCAAATATGTAGTAGAAATGGCTTATTTAGAGCTCTAACTGCTTATATCAAACTTCTGTTTAGGAAAATGTGTCCAGTACAATTGAATCAACATACAATTTATTTTATTATGGTAACAGGTTTCAAGTTGAGGTTTTAAAAAGTACATTTAACTACAAAATTAAGATTAAATAGGTACTTATAAAATATATTTACCCTGAAATGGTTAAGAATATAAAGTGTTGATGCCCATGTCAATCGTACATTATACATTACACACATGAATTAAAGGTCATTTTCTTTCCATTAGTAACGTAGATAAAACCACAATATTTATTGCTTGTATCAAGTGCAGGTTGAAATCCAGATAGCCTCCAAAAACAAATTCTTGTGATAAAGGATCTCTCAATGTTGGTCAGGTGAAATATTAAGTCTGACATGTAGGAATACAGCTGCAAAATGGACCAGTTTTGAACAAACATGAATGTCTTTATTTTGGATAGCCGTTTACAGTGTGGGTTTCAGAGGAACCTGCAGTGAAGAGTCCTGAGATGTTGGGCTTCTGACTCTAAGTGTCTCTTATGGTTGAGGCCTATCCTACTGCACCGTGTGGGGTATGAGGAGTTCACTGCTAACAGACAAACTCCCTATGATTAATGCAGCACTGTCAGCTACTAGTGCAGAAGCTTGCTGGGCAAAATTAACTGTTTATTTATAGGACATTTTGCTGAAAAAACAGTGTCCAGCCAACCAAAGCGCCAACCAAAATGACTGACACAAACCCCATCTTAGTGATAATAGGTTGCCAATATAACCACCTTTTTCTTTTTCGTTCAGTCTCATTTAGCCTCTGTTTCATCTGCTGCACCTTCTGAGCCGTGGTGGCTTTTCTGTCCTCTCGGATACGTTTCCGTAGAACACTGTGAATAAATAAAAACAAATGAAAGGAAGTATGTGCGTGGCAGGACTTGCTCTAATACAGAAGGTCTGAGTGCAAATCCAAAACCATTCCTCCAATGTATTTTTCATCTTATTCAAACCCTGGGATTAAGAAGGGAAACGGTCTCCTATTCTAAACTGGTTCACGGATGTACTCTGATGATCCAGCAACATCTTCTGGCACACTTTTATACATACTAAGTACTGTTAGTAGGACCTGAAAATCAGCAAGGTACATACTTTCTTGAAAAGTGAATTGGTGACTGTTGGTTTTCTTTGCTAACTAGCAAGCAGAAGGGAAAAGACACTGGGGGTCCCTCTAATCCGAATCTATAGGATTTAAAAAATGCTAGTGTCAAGTGGAGAAGGAGTAGGGGTAGTGCGGAACAGTTCTAGATAAAAGAAAACCAAAGAATCATATCAACCAAATACAGTGTCCAATCCTTGATTAGATCATAAGTTATTTTTATTATGAATAGCCATAGATTCTGAAAATGTTCAACCATTAGACTGTGGTGATGGCTACATGACCTGTCTAAACGTGAAAATACAGTGAAACTATACATTTTAAATAAGTGTAATAAGCAAAGTGTACTTTTTAGATAACCAGGAAAATTTCAATGTGAAATCTAAAGAAGAGGGTCTTCAAAATGTTCAAGGAAAATTATAAACATCTATGCATGGTTTTCAAGAAATTTTTGCACCAAAATAAATCTATCTTTTAATACCACTTCTAAAAAATTTTTGAAGTGTTACAGTATCAGGATAATTTACTGCTATTTATTATTTATTTCAGTGAGTTTTTTTTTTTTTTTTTTTTTTTGACAGGCAGAGTGGACAGTGAGAGAGAGACACAGTGAGAAAGGTCTTCCTTTGCCATTGGTTCACCCTCCAATGGCTGCTGAGGCCGGCGCACTGCGCTGATCCGATGGCAGGGGCCAGGTACTTCTTCTGGTCTCCCATGGGGTGCAGGGCCCAAGCACTTGGGCCATCCTCCACTGTACTCCCTGGCCACAGCAGAGAGCTGGCCTGGAAGAGGGGCAACTGGGACAGAATCCGGTGCCCTGACTGGGACTAGAACCTGGTGTGCTGGTGCCGCAAGGCGGAGGATTAGCCTAGTGAGCCGCAGCGCCGGCCAGTTTCTTTTCTTTTTTAAGATTTATTTATTTGAAAGGCAGAGCTACAGTCAAGGGGAGAAAGAGATCTTCCATCTGCTGGTTAATTCTTGAAATGGCCACAATGGCTGGAAATCTATCCGAGTCTCCCATGTGGCTGTGGCAGGGGCCCAAGCACTTGGGTCATCTTTTGCTGTTTCCCAGGTATAACAGGGAGCAGGATTGGAAGTGGAGCAGCTGGGACTCGAACCAGCATTATGGGATAGCAGCCTTGTAAGCAGCAGTTTAACCCGCTGTGCCACAATGCTGGCATCTCTGTTCATTTCTTTAGCTATTGCTGGTGGAACGTAGCTGCTGTAGAAAACAGCTTGACAGTTCCTCAAAATGGTAAGCACAGGACTGTCACAGGAACCAGCAATTCCACTTCCAGGTATACACCCAAGTAAACGGAAAGCAGAGGTGCAGGCACCTGACATCCTGACAGTCTCCTTCCTGCTCCACATGAGCTTTTTCTTGCCCAGAAGGGTTTTGCTCTTCTCTAAATTTGTTCTCCATAAAAACAGAAAACCTTCCCTTCCATCTGGTCCCTTCACTTCTATTCTATTTAATTCTCCCTCCTCTCATTGCTGGTCTTTGCATGTCCTGTGGGCGCACTCTTACTTACTACAATTGGCCTTCTGGGCCCATGGGTTCCACACCCAGAGATTCATCCAACCATCAATGAAACTGCATCTGTGGGGCCGGCACCATGGCTCACTTGGCTAATCCTCCGCCTGCGGCGCCAGCATCCCATATGGGCGCCAGGTTCTAGTCCCGGCTGCTCCTCTTCCAGTCCAGCTCTCTGCTGTGGCCCAGCAGGGCAGTGGAGGATGGCCCAAGTATTTGGGCCCCTGCACCCACATGGGAGACCAGGAAGAAGCACCTGGCTCCTGGCTTTGAATCGGCGCAGCGCTGGCCGTGGCAGCCACTGGGGGAGTGAACCAACGGAAGGAAGACTTTTCTCTTTGTCTCTCTCTCTCTCTCACTGTCTATAACTCTGTCAAATAAATAAATAAATAAATAAATAAATAAATAAAAAAAGAAAAGAAAGAAACTGCATCTGTACTGGACATGTGCAGACTTTCATTCTTGCCATTATTCCCTAAACAATTATTCCCTAAACAATAGGGAATATGTGCTAAAAACTACATAGTATTTACATTATACTAGGTGTTACATGTAAGCTAGAGATGATTTAACGTCTACAGGAGGGTGTGTGTGGGTTATATGCAAATACTACAACATATAAGGGACTTGAATATTCATGAATTTTGTTATCTGTGGGGGTCCTGGAACAAATCCCCCATGGATATCAAGGAAGAACAGTTTATAGGTATTCCTGGCTGCCTGAACTTTGTCTGAATATCTGTTATAATGACTTGTAAAAGTTGCTACCCAGAATTCACTCTCTGATCTGAAAATTCACTGTGACAAATATGCACATTCCTTCCAGTGAAAATATATGGGTACAAATGCAGGTCACACATATATAATATGTAACACAGAAGTGGACAGGTAGCATTAGCCCTCCATGGGTCTCTAACTTGATTTTGCTAGGTGTCTGGGACCACCATCACCATCAACCATGTTCTAATGTATATGAAATCTTTAATATACTATTTTAAATTTCCATTGCAATGTAGAGGCAATTAGAGTTTGTATCATATTTTACATTATCATCATTTGCCATACATATACAATATGGTTAGATAATGAGATTATATGATTAGATAATTAGCACTTTAAATGCTGTATAGGAGTTTTAAAGGGTTTTTTAACTATGATGGAGAAAATTGGTTATAGCTTTTGATGGGACTGGGAACACATACTTTTTATCATTTAAAATAATAGAATAAAAGTCAGTGCTTTCCAAAACTGCAATACAATTCAGGACTGAGCTAGAAACAAATACAAAGGCATGCCGGCCGGCACCGCGGCTCACTAGGCTAATCCTCCACCTAGCGGCGCCAGCACACCGGGTTCTAGTCCTGGTCGGGGCACCGGATTCTGTCCCGGTTGCTCCCCTTCCAGGCCAGCTCTCTGCTGTGGCCAGGGAGTGCAGTGGAGGATGGCCCAAGTGCTTGGGCCCTGCACCCCATGGGAGACCAGGATAAGCACCTGGCTCCTGCCATCGGATCAGCGCGGTGCGCCGGCCACCGCGGCCATTGGAGGGTGAACCAACGGCAAAAAGGAAGACCTTTCTGTCTGTCTCTCTCTCTCACTGTCCACTCTGCCTGTCAAAACAAACAAACAAACAAACAAAAAACCAAAAATAAACAAAGGCATGCCACCATTATCCTTCCCTATATATGTATGTAAGTATGCATATGTCTGTCCGTCTATCTAGAGACAGAGATCTTCCATCCACTGGTTTACTCCTCAAATTCCTTGCAACAGTCAGCAGTGGGCTGGGCCTAAGCCAGAAGGCAGGGACACAAGCTGGGTCTCCTACATGGATGGCAGGCACCAACCTACTTCTCCCAGGATGTGTGGGATTGGAAGCAGAGCTGGGAATCAAATCCAGGCACTCTGACATGCACTGAAGGTGTCCCAAGTGGCATCTTAACTGCTGCGCCAAACACTCCCCTGTAATTTAGTTCAAGAGCACTATTCGAGAGGACAGACTATGCCCACTTTGTGATACAACAAAATCTTCTGTTATCCAGTTGCGCCTCAGGAAATTATGTCTGTGTAATAACCTTCCAAGGGGGACCTAACCAGGTTTTTGCATATATTCATACAACTTAGGCTACAAAACCTAAAGAGAACCTCCTGTGGACCCTTGTCCATGGAAAATCACATGTAATTTCTTATGGCAGCAGACTCAGCAGTCTTCTGCCAACACTCGCCCTGGCAGGTGCACTTTACGTAAACATACTGCACAGTAAGACTTTTCATATAGCCCCACTACCTTCTACTCTCACAGCTTTATGGGTCATGTGATGATTGAGAACACTGGTTGTCAAACTAAGATTCCAATCTACAAGAAATATCTTATATCCCAATGGAGCGCACATATACATACATTTACCTATATACACAGTATGCATTTGAGTATGGAGAATTTATATACAACATGGACAGAAGAAACTAGGTTAGAGTATTCATAGTTAACTATTTATGATAGTCTAATAATTTCTATTTTACTCTATTCTATTTTCTTCTTTAGAAACTCTTTTTACAAGCCAATAACTGATCTCATGACTATGGGATTTGACCTTCAATTTGGCAAACACTGTCTTGGAGGATACTCAATGACAATGAAGAGAAGAAATTACCCTCTACTCCTTTAATGGCTGAAATCTTTGACAAAATTTTTATCTTATTCTATTAGTACCTCTTATTCAAAGCTATCCATCAGTATTAAAATGCACTGGAGAAGGCAGGCATTTAGTATAGTGGTTAAGATGCTACCTAGGATGCCGGCACCCCATACGGAAGTCCTTGGGTTTTAAGTCTTGGCTTGGGTCAGGTCCCAATTCCAACCTCCTGGTAATGCATACCCTGGGAGGCAGTAGGAGGTGACGGTTAAAGTGGCTCAAGACTTGGATTAGTCAAGAAGTTCTAAGCTCCTTGTTTTGGTCTGGCCCAGATGCCATACTGTTGCAGGCATTTGGAGAGTGAAATAATGGATAAGAGACCTCTATTCTAAATCTCTGTTTCTCTCTCTGCCTTGAAAGGCATACATCTGAAAAGCCTTACTTCTCTCTTGGGACCCTCCCTCTGCTTTCAAACATACACCAGGTCTCATTTACCTCCCAGGGAAGAAAAAAAGAAGAAGAAAACAATCCATGTGAACATATGTATGCACACATCCACACACTGTAAGAACACTTTCTGCAATCACTCTGTAGCTCCCAAATTATTTTAAGTAATTTCTGGACTGCCAAATTTGGACAATGATGGTTTCATCCACTGCGATTGTTAAGATGGTTTGTGTGTGTCTTTTAAAATTAAAACAATTCTGAGATACTAAGGAAACCAATTTAGTCATTAAGCTTGTTTTTCACTTAATTTTACACATAGTACTAATCAAAAGCGGGGGAGAAGGGGATACTAATACTAGGAATCTGAAAATCTTACTACCAAACAAGTTAACGTAATTTAAAACAATATCATTTTCTGATTTAAAAGTATTAACTTAAGGGGCTGGAGCTGTGGCACAGCAGGTTAAGCCGCCACTTGCAGTGCTGGATGCCAGCTCAAGTCCTAGGTGCTCTATTTCCTATCCAGCTCCCTGCTAATGGCCTGGAAAAAGCTGCAGAAGATGGCCCAATTACTTGGGCCACAGACACCCATGTGGGAGACCTGGAAGAAGCTCTTGGCTTTGGTCTGGCCTACCCTGGCTGTTCTGGCCATCTGGGGAGTGAACTAGTAGATGGAAGGTGTTTCTTTCTCTCTCTCTCTTCTCTGCCTGTAACTCTGCCTTTCAAATAAATAAATATATCTTCAAAAATAGTAGTAATTTAAGGCTAAAAAAGGAACAGCTTAATGCTTTCACTTAGTCTAAAAGTCATAAGTGAGGGGCTGGTGCTGTGGCATGGCATGTTAAAGTCCTGGCTTGCAGCGCCAGAATCCCATATGGGTGCTAGTTTGAGTCTCAGCTGCTCTACTTCCAATCCAGCTCCCTGCTAATGTGCCTAGAAAAGCAGTGGAGCATGGCCCAAGTCCTTGGGCCCTGGGACCCAGGTAGGAGAGCCAGAAGAAGCTCCTGGCTCCTGGATTCAGATTGGCTCAGCTCTGGCCTGTTGTAGCCATCTGGGTAGTGAACCAGCAGATGCAAAATCTCTCTCTACCTTTCTCTATAACTCTTTCAAATAAATAAAATAAATCCTTAAAAAAGCCATAAATGAGAAGCAGTGCTGTCTGGAAATACAACACATTTACTATATATGGCAATATATTAGGTTTCACAAAATTTCAGGTATATAATTTTGATATTACAAAAATACAGTGTGCAGCAGCTATAATGTACAGGAACCTTCATACTATTTTCATGGTACATCCCAAATCCCAACCTTGACAAGTATGACAACATAAAACTTCCCACAATAAAAAGTATATTTAACTCCTCCCCCCCAAAAAAGAAAAAGTTATTCAGACATTCAAAAAAGAAAAAGAGCTCATTCACTTTGCTAAGTGACTTAGACCTCAGAACACCAGCTTCCTAATGTGTGCCTGAAATAATCAGAGCCCTAGAAATGTAGGTTTTTTTAATTTTAAAAAATTGGGGGCCAGCATTGTGGCATAGCAAGTTAAAGCCTCCACTGGCAGTGCTGGCATCTATGTGGATGCTGGTTCGAGTCCTGGCTGCTCTACTTCTGATCCAGTTCCCTGCTAATGTACCTCGGAAGGCAGTGGAAGATGGCTCAAGTCCTCGAACCCCTGCATCCACATGGGAGACAGGATAGTTTCAGGCTCCTGGCTTCAGCCTGGCCCAGCCTGGCCCAGCCTGGCTATCGTGGCCATTTTGGGAGTGAACCAGCAGATGGAAGATCTCTCTATCTAACTCTGCCTTTTAAATAAATAAATCTTAAAAAAATTCTTTTGCAATAACTTATACATTTATATGGATTAAAATGAAAAAGTATAAAATGGCATTTTACCTATTTTTTAAGAAAACTACTTTTTTGCCTCTAACAATGGAATTAAGTTTAAATATTTTATAATTTTATTTTTAACTCTACAAGTGGCAAGTATTCATATCATTTATTTACTATACTGTACTTGTATATTTTAGTATCTGATCATATTAACCTTTGTATTCAATTAGTACTGTTTTTTCACCTGGTTTCTGTTTATAAACAGTCTTTTTCTAGAACTGAAAGCTTTTTGAGAACAATCATGTAATCATATGCTACCTAAATATTAATTCGACAGACAGAGGGTCTATATTGCTTCCCATCAAGTGAACTTTTCACAATAAAAAGCCTCATCTTTTTGAGCATCTAACTCTGGGAATCTCACCTCTCACTGTTCTCCTCCAGAGCGTCTTGCGTTTTAGAAGAAAGTCCTGTACATCGGTCACCTGTCGGTTTTTCTTCTTCTAGACCTATTCGGTTCCCATTGTATTTTTCAGTCATTATTTTGTTTGGTGAATGATCAAAAGCAGGAGATAAATCTTCCTTAGAAAGTTCTTTCCACCGTTTCTAGGTAGGGAAGAAAAAAGAAAAAGCAATGCAGACACCGAAAATTTGGCTTCCCTTAAATTAAAAACGTTTGATTTTAAATTCTATATTCAAGCTGAAAAAAATCCCTGCAATGCGAAAAGATGAATGAAAATGACCAAGGATTTATTATACCACAGTACTTTTGACTACTATGCTTAAGTTTAAAATTTTTAATTATAAAGCATTTAATTATCTATATACATCACCTTGTAGTTGAATACTTTATTAGTTAAATGTGATCTGGTATCTTCCTATTCTTTGCTCCTGTCCAGTGCAGGGAGACCCAACAGTTAAAATATCTAGACAGGTCCTAATGTTGTCAAAGGTATTCAATTTGGTTGTCCCTAACCAAGTACCCTACCAAGTACACTGGGAGCTCCAGGTGGTCAGCTCACCACCAGGCTGGGAAAACATCCTTTAGCATGCCTGGACTTTAGAGTGGATGACAACAAACAGCAGGATTTCGATAAAGATAAAGAGAAATTCCAGTTTCTCCCTTTATGAAAGAGGATATCATCACCCTCCTCGGGCAACTGCTGCAGTGATTAATAATAAAGCCCAGGATTAGTATCATGTTTGACAAACACTAAGCTTTCTTTGTTTCACCATCACCATTCCTAGTAACAAAGGCACGGGAAGAAGAGGTACGAAATGTGTCCCTGGAGATGGCAGTTGTCAGTGGCCAGGCTGAACAAAAAAAGGCAAAAATCACTGGGACCATAGTTTCTCAAGTCTTTTAAGGCAGGGAACACAAAAGTCATCGATCTCCCTGCCAGTAACAGTGGCAGAGGGTAAGTCAATGGTTTTGATTATCTGTGACTTTGACAATGACCCAAATTACTTGGTATGGACAGGTGTAATCCCCTTTGAGGACACTACCATGGAAACAAGGGTCTTAGGTCAATTTAATAAAGAACACTCTACTAACTACCTGAAGAGAATAATGATTTTGAACAGAGGTGTAACACAGCAACTTACATTCTCAGAACTTACAAAAACATTCATAGCCTGGAGTTACTTTTAAACAAAATCATACTATTAAAGACAATGTTTAGGTCGGCGCCGCGGCTCAGTAGGCTAACCCTCCACCTTGCGGCGCCGGCACACCAGGTTCTAGTCCCGGTCAGGGCACCGGATTCTGTCCCGGTTGCCCCTCTTCCAGGCCAGCTCTCTGCTGTGGGCCGGGAAGGCAGTGGAGGATGGCCCAAGTGCTTGGGCCCTGCACCCACATGGGAGACCAGGATAAGTACCTGGCTCCTGCCATCGGATCAGCGCAGTGCGCCAGCCACGGCAGCCATTGGAGGGTGAACCAACGGCAAAAAGGAAGACCTTTCTCTCTGTCTCTCTCTCTCACTGTCCACTCTGCCTGTCCAAAAAAAAAAAAAAAAAAAGACAATGTTTATATATCTAGATTTGTAAAATACCTGGAAAACTCATCCATACACTGGATGGACTGTTTCTCATCTGTGCCATCATCGTCATACAACGCAAGAATGAAAAGGCGTTTACCAGCCCCACCTTTCCCCGAAACAGCTGCTGTATTCAAGTGCAGAATGAATGCATCTTTGTTTTATAACAGCTGATTTACAAAAGACTCCGAGAATGTGACACGTCTGCTGTGCCTGGAAGACAGCAGGCAGGGAGTAGCACAATTTGTGCAATGTAGCTGGAGGACAGAGAACATGGACACTTGGAAGAAGTAACGAGGCTGGACGGGAAGCAGACTTCTAGGAGAGGAGTCCTGGGGGTCAATGAGAAGGGTTGGGGTGGCTGAACAGACCACGTCCAGGAAGAAGACCCTGCCAACAGTTACAAAACACTGTACAATGTACCTAAGAGTGGGATGTCTTCACTTTAGATGACTATGTAAATTTTCCTCTTTCCCTTTGTTTCAAACCTCACAATTTCCTTAGGTAACTGACACTACCACCCTTGTACAGGTAAGTCCAGAGATTTTGGCCAATTGGCCTAAGGTTATGCAGCTAATAAACAGTAGGGCAGAATTTTAACTCAGATAGTTGGGTTGACTATCCTACAGTCCCTCATAATGCTATATTGCTGTATGTCTCTGAAAAGCTCAACAATTTCAGACACTGGATGAAGAAAACACCCAATAAAAAGTGTTCAGCAGTCTCCACAATTTATGTTGGTCAATTTTTGAAGTTTCCAGTTTTCACTAAGCCCCAGTTACAGCAACTTGGCCATGTATTTGGACAACACTCAACAATGTCAATGAATGAACTGAAGCCAACAATCAAGCCTCACTGGACCACTTCCCAGAATATGCAACAAATTCAGAATCTGTCAACAAGAAAGGCACTCAGCAAAGTGGGGGTGGAGGAGGGTGAGATAGTTAATGTCAGTGAATTTCTGAAAAATTCATTCTGCTATGTCTCAGTGCAGCAAACTTAGCTTACATTTGCCCTTCAGTGATACAAAGTGAGCAGGCACTCCTGAGTCACCTGTCTCAGTTTATCACTACAGATGTGCTAAGCCAAGGTATTTGCTTTCACTAAATAAGAATTTCTCATGAGCTTCATGTTGAAGTCTGGCGCGGTTTCACCTTTCTTTCTAATTCTGTGCTCATGGTATGAACCACAGTCCCACATGTCACATGCTAATGGCAGCAATGCCTCATTCACTTGTCTGGAACCCCCCACCCCATCCACTTCTCTCACTGAAGAAAGCATCTCCAAAGAGCTGTAAAGGGATACAGTTAAACTTGAGAAAACACTGCAATTTGTTAAAAGTTTATCATTTAACATTTAACACTTTATTAGCAGGATCAAATTATCAGCGAGAGATCTTGCAACACAAGTTCTGATTTGCTGAACTAGATTATTTAATCTGGGAGGTTCATCAATGACACTGGGAGTTTGCCAATAAACATGTGGTAATACCAGTAACTATTTTATGTATTTATGCCAAAACATGTGCCAAGGGACAACTAGCAATTATCCATATTTACCTAGGTAGGTCAAGGTCGTTACAGATGTTCTGTTATGAATATATGCTATATGCTATATCTATATCTAACTGACTTAAAATACAATCACTCTATGCATGGGTGTTTGTGGGTGTAGTGGGGTAAGCTGCTGCTCTGGACACCGACATCTCTTATCAGAGTGCCTGGTTAGAGACTTGGCTACTTTGTTTCCGATCCAACTTCCTGCTAAGGTACCCAGGAGACAGTGGGATGATGGTCCAAATCCCTGGGTCCCTGCCACCCACGTACAAGAACTGAATGGAGTTCCAGGCTCCTGGCTTTGACCTGGCTCATACCAGGCTGTTGCAGGCATTTGAGAAGTCAACCAGCAAATGGAAGCTATCTCCCCAACTCTTCTAAGTCTCTCCCTCTCTGTCACTCTGCCTATCAAATATATAAATAAATCTGTAAAAAAAATCGAATCACCTCAGACCTGTGACATTAACAACTCTTCTTTGTCACTACAGGTCCTAAATCACTTTAAATACATATATGCAAGAAATCATATTAGAAAAATTAACATAAAACTGCATTCAGGGGCTGCTGTTTGGCACAGCAGTTAAGCCACCTTTTGGAACACATGTATCCCATATTGGAATGCCTTGTCTGAGTCCCATGTACTCTGCTTCCAATCCAGCTTCCTGCTAATGAGTACCCTGAAAGGCAGCAGGTAGCAGTATGTGCTTCCTACACAGAAGACCTGGATGGAGTTCTGGGCTCCTGACTTTGGCCTCGTCCAGCTTTGGTTGCTGCAGGCCCTTGGGGAGTGAACCAGAGGATGGGAGATTTCTGGCTCTGCTATTTTTTCAAATAAACATTTTTAAATGATAAAAATGATTATTATCAACAACTCTATGCTCACACAGTAACCTAAATGGAACGGACCCATTCCTTCACAAATTGCTAAAACCCACAAAAGAAACAGACAACCTGAAAAGGCATGTATCTACTAAAAAAAAAAAAAATTAACCAACACAAAGAAAAGATGCAAAGACTTGGTTTACAGTGGTCATGTGTTGAAATACTGCACTGCACTCCATTAAAATGTACAAGCATTACATCTTAATAAAAAGCAAACAATAGTTTACAAATCAGAGAAAAATCAAAATAATAATTAATAAGCTTCCAAAATAGAAAGCACTAGGCCCAGACTGGGAAATCTACCAAACTAAAGACAACATACCAATCCTCTACAATCTCTTTCAGAGAACAGAAACAAAGATTACTTCCTAACTCATTCTATGAGACCAGCACCACCCTAATACTAAGATCAAAGACATTACTAGAAAGATGGGTTCCCTGGGGATACATGGGTTCAGGAAGTAACCCCCACACCATATCATGCCCACAGTGAAAAGAAGCTTCCTTCTTCTTATAAATATTAGTTTTTCCCAAAAAATTAGAGAAAACAAAGGAGGAGAGAAAGAAGAGTCTTTTCATAAACTGGCTATCACATCCTTATACGTAAAGTGATACTTGTATGAGCTACAGTTATTTATTGTTTTGGATTTCCACATTAACAAAGTGACTTTACATCTCTGCAATAGGTACTGAAATTTTATGACTTAAAATTTCAAGGGACTTTATTTCTCTCATATTTCTGTTCTAAATTAAGGTTCTACAACAGGACTGTCCAATGAAATACAATATGAGCCACATATATCGTTCAATATTTTCCCATAGCCATGTTAAAAAACAATATTAATGTCTTATTTAATTCAGAATACTAAAAACAGAACAAAAATAACTTTCTAAAATTATTTAAACATTTTACATTTTTTCTATATTAAGTCTTCAAAATCTGGTGTATAGTTTAAATTTCTGTCTAGCCACATTTCAAGTACTGAAACAGGTTCTGAAATAGGGTCTAGGGTTTTGTGGGTTAGTTTTCCACTTAGTTATTCTGGCACAGAGTAACCTCATGTTTTGCCATTGAAATTTTTATTTAATGCTTTTCAAAACCTGAAAAAGATCTTTTATATAAAACCTTTAAAATATTATTGATAAATATCATATAAAGTTTGACTTGAGGGCTGGCGTTGTGGTGGGGGGCTGCCGTGGTGATGTAGTAGGTAGCTGGCTGAGACCTGAATTGGCATCCCATGCAGCGGCAGGGCTGCAGGCAGAGCCTTAACCTACTACAACACAGAGCCAGGCCACCAGCAGGATATTGATGGTCTGACCTAAGTTATAAAAGAAGGCTTATTCAGGGGCCAGCGTTGTGGCCTAGTGGGTAAAACTGCTGCCTGCCACACTGGCATTCCACATGGGTGCTGATTTGTGTCCCAGCTGCTCCACTTTTGATCCAGCTCCCTGCTAGCAGACTGGGAGAAGCAACAGAAGCATTTGGACCCCTGCCACACACGTGGGAGACTCAGATGAAGCTCCTACTTCCTGGCTTTGGCCTGGCCCAGCACCAACCCTTGTAAGCCATCTGGGGAAGTAAATCAACTATCAAAGATCCTCTCTCTCACCCTCTCTTTTTCATTTTTAAAGATTTATTTATTTATTTGAAAGGCAGAGCTGCACACAGAGAGAAGGAGAGGCAGAGAGAGAGAAAGATCCTCCATTTGCTGGTTCACTCCCCAGATGGTCGCAATGGCCAGAGCTGCGCCAATCCGAAGCCAGGAGCCAAGAGCTTCTTCTGGGTCTCCCACGTGGGTGCAGGGGCCCAAGGACTTGAGCCATCTTCTACTGCTTTCCCAGACCATAAGAAAACAGAGAGTTGGATTGGAAGAGGAGCAGCTGGGACTCGAACCGGTGCCCATAAGGGATGTCAGCACGCAGGCTGTAGTTTTAATCACTGCACCACAGTGCAGGCCCCTCCATGAACTTTTGAAGATTGCTCATACATGTTCAAGTTGCTCATTATTATACAGTGAAATATCTAAAATATAAACTAAATATTCTGTAATACCATGCCCAGTTTTTAATGGGGCAAAAGTACCTAAATTTCCTGGTTTAATGACTAAACACTTCAATCTCCCCTACATGAAAATTTTAGTTTCTCTAGTGAAATCTTGTTCCCAAAAATTAACTCAAACATACCTTTTGGAAAGTGAGTTGCTTGATGTAAACTGTATCTAACAAAACAGGTATTATACTTCCCCAAGAAAAGATTACCTGTATATTGGAATCTCCCTTTATACACTTTGCTCCTTCTATTATAGCCATATATGAGAATCTGAGTTGATCTGGAGTCTGAATAAGTCCCATTCGGTATTTCCTCATATTCAGTAACACTTGTTTAACATTAATTTCATCTCCTTTTTCCATCTGCAGGAAAGGGAAACATAAGTACAGCCTTTAAGTGTTAGAGTCCAGGAAAGAAAAGCAACACGGGATTATTACTAAGAATTTTGCTGTGCATTCACTCTTCATGAAAAAGGATCATTTAATACATTATCCCAATCCACTCATCCTTCCACACCTCAATTGTTCAAGTAGTAGACGGAGGAATTGTGATTCTTTAGCTGATTCACAATTGATTCCAAATCATAGTAATCTCGTTCACTTTGGCCAGTAACCAAAGGAAGGATTTATGACTAGTTTTGGCTAGTATAGGGGTAAAGTTCCTGTGCTTAGTTCTTTTTGTTTATTTGCATGATTGTTTTTTTTTTTTTTTTTTTTTTTTGACAGGCAGAGAGTGGACAGTGAGAGAGAGAGACAGAGAGAAAGGTCTTCCTTTGCCGTTGGTTCACCCTCCAACGGCCGCCGCAGCTGCTGCGCTGCGGCCGGCGCACCGCGCAGACCCGAAGGCAGGAGCCAGGTGCTTCTCCTGGTCTCCCATGGGGTGCAGGGCCCAAGCACTTGGGCCATCCTCCACTGCACTCCCTGGCCACAGCAGAGAGCTGGCCTGGAAGAGGGGCAACCGGGACAGAATCCGGCGCCCCGACCAGGACTAGAACCCGGTGTGCCGACACCGCAAGGCAGAGGATTAGCCTAGTGAGCCACGGTGCCGGCTCTGCATGATTGTTTTTAAGGTCTGATGGTAGTAAATCTTTTGCCCATATCCCTTCTGCCTTCTTCATGTATGGACTACAAATACAATGTCTGAAGGCACAGCAGTTATCTACAGAAGTGGACAAGAAAGTCAGAGAAAGTCTATATTCTCTATCACACTGGTGAACTACTACATCAACTCTGGACTACTGATTGGATTTTAGAAACCACACCACAACAGAAAAAGGAGAAAACTGTGTAAGTAATGGTTGGCAGGAACAGGAATAAACACACGATCCAGTTTTAACATTCATCATTAACCACACAGACACCAGAGTTTTTAAATAGGACAAAGTCTACTTTAATGAAACAATCCAATTTCTGCTTTATTCATTTGAAAGGCAAAGAGTTCATCTGCTGGTTCACTCCCCAAATGCCTACAACAGCTGGGGCTGAGCCAGGCCAAGGATGGGAGCAAGGAACTCAATCCAGGTCTCCCACAAGGGTGGCAAGGACTCAAATACTTGAGCCATCACTGCTCCCAGGATGAACATCAGCAAGAAGCTGAAATCGGAACCAGAGACAAGAACCAAGTTATGGCACTCCAATATGGGATGCCGGCATCTGAAGTGGTCTCAACTGCAGCGCAAATATGTTTTTTTTTTTTCTTTTCTTTTTTTTTTTTTACAGGCAGAGTGGACAGTGAGAGAGAGACAGAGAGAAAGGTCTTCCTTTGCCGTTGGTTCACCCTCCAATGGCCGCCGCTGCAGCCGGCGCACCGCGCTGATCCGATGGCAGGAGCCAGGAGCCAGGTGCTTTTCCTGGTCTCCCATGGGGTGCAGGGCCCAAGCACTTGGGCCATCCTCCACTGCACTCCCTGGCCATAGCAGAGAGCTGGCCTGGAAGAGGGGCAACCGGGACAGAATCCGGCGCCCCAACCGGGACTAGAACCCGGTGTGCCGGCGCCGCAAGGTGGAGGATTAGCCTATTGAGCCACGGTGCCGGCGCAAATATGTTTTAAGTACAGCATATGGACAGAGTGGTAAAGTAATATAGTGTATATGTTAAGACTTAACCATTCTTTTTTTGTGGTTGACAGGTAGAGTTACAGACAGAGAGAGAGACAGAAAGGTCTTCCTCTGTTGGTTCACCCCCCAAATGGCCGCTACAGCCTGCGTTTCCTCCATCCGAAGCCAGGAGCCAGGTGCTTCTTCCTGGTCTCCCATGCGGGTGCAGGGGCCCAAGTACTTGGGCCATCCTCCACTGCCCTTCCGGGCCACAGCAGAGAGCTGGACTGGAAGAGGAGCAACTGGGACTAGAACCCAGTACCCATACTGGGTGCCAGTGCCGCAGGCAGAGGATTAACCAAGTGAGCCACGGCACCAGCCCATGACTCAACCATTAATTCCCAGATTTCATTACAGCTGTTACATCTGAAATGTTCTACTAAGAGTATCCTGCTAAGGTCTCTCGTGTGCTTTATTAATTCATCTGAGAATCTACTTTGTGCTAGCAGTCATGTTAGAAAGCATAAGAAACAAAACAAAACAAAATAGAAAGCATAAGAATGCTGAAATAAATGCAAGGAAGCATAGCTAACTTTTATGGGGACAGATAAGAGACTAACAGAGGAAAGCAGACACAACATAGGGCCTTAAAATTAAGGCTAAGAACTTTAGTTTCCTAAATTGCCCAGGTTATTGACAAATCTTAAAACAACCCTTAGGGGCATATATAGGAATCTCAGGAGAATAATATGCTTAACCTACTAGGCCACCATGCCGGTTCCCTAAACGTTTTTTTAATATATTGAATTCTCACAGCAATCCTTTCAGGTAAGTCCTGTCATTATCCCTTTTTAAATACAGAAAAAGAAATGAAGTGCTTATCTGAGAAAGAAGGAATTATATATTCTTACATGTGAACAAAGGGGGGGGAATCTATTATCTCTGTAATACAAAGCGACTAGGAGGAAAGGTCTTCCTGGGTGATCTCTAGAATCATCTTGGATACGAGATTTGTAGCTTTTTCCAAAAGAAGGCAGAAGTTTAAGTTCAAAAAACAGAGTTCTAGGAAATGACATCAGAACTTACTCTTGCTGGAAGAGAACAAAACAAAACAAAACAAACAAGCAAACAAAAAACCCACCAAGACTAGCATGAGATCCTAAGGAGCACTTACCAGAACAAGACAGGTGTCTACCAGAGAGAAGGTGCCAGAACGCCCAATGCCTGCGCTACAGTGGATCACCGCAGGCCCATGGTCAGGGTTCAAGGAGCCAGATTCTCTCACTTTAAACAAGAAATTGAGAAATGAAGCTGGTGATTCAGGGACTCCAAAATCTGGCCAGGTAGTATAATGAAAGTGGGATATTGTTCTGGTTTCACCACTCTAAAAAGTGAAAATCAAGGGAGGAGAAGTTAGTTCTAATCATCTTCTTTAAAAACAGAAAACAAAATAAAACAAAAAAGTACTTCAGAAAGATCATGTGTTTTTTAAAATGCTTTTAATACTTATGAACTCTTTGTACCATTTTTCCACTTGGTTTTTGCTAACTGCTTATACATATTAGGGAAGATTTTCATAGGGAAATTTGGAACATATTAATAGCTAACACATATAACACAGTGTTTTTAGGCCTGTTCTAAGTGCTCTTAGCTCAACTCACACAACAGTCTTGTTAGTAACTCATTTTCCAAATGAGAAAACTGAGGCAAAAAGTTAGTAAATTTGCTCAAGGTCACACACTAGAAAATGTCAGCATCAGGATTTGAAACAGCAATCTTGCACAGCACTTGAGTTTTTAACTACTAAGCTGTACCATGTATGCTACCAGCATTTTTTAAAAATTCATACGTCACAATGAGTGCTTTCTTCTTTTTAAAAATTTCTCCCAGCATAATTTTACAATCTTTAATGGTTTCCATTTTAAGAATTCCAAACTTTTTTTTTAAAATATACTTTTCCTTTTATATGGTTTGCTACACAGGCAGAGGAGAAACTCAAGAATTAAAGAAGCATCTTTATATTTTTATTTAAAATTGCTTCTCTAATTGCTGCCTTTTCCCATGGTAATAATTTCCAATCTTAAAGTTGTTTACCAACACACTAACTGCTTCCTCTCAGGCTTGCCTGGCACCACTATCACTTCCTGGATATTTCTGATGATCTTTATTTCTAATTTATTATGAAAATGTTTCTTTTCACCAAATTACCTTTTGCCCCAGGAGTACTTCTTTGTTTTATAATCTTTTTTTTTTTTCTGTAAACAAAACAGTGATCTTCTAATGTGTCTGCACAATTTTTCAGTTTTATTATAGAAATTTTTTGAAGGTAGGAGGCATTAAAAAATCTTGGTATGCTTTATGATTAAAAGCTGAAGGTTACTATTGTATAACCCATAAAAATTTAAGATTAAAAGTTAGTTCTCCACTTAAAAAATTGAGATTAAAAGTTAGTTTTCATTTTCTTTAAAGATTATTTATTTATTTATTTGAGAAGTAGGGTAGAGATAGAGAGAGGAAGAGACAGAGAGAAATGTCTTCCATCTATTGGTTCATTCCTTAGATGGCTGCAACAGCTGGAGCTGGAGTTTCCTCCAGGTCTCCCACACATGGGTGCAGGGTCCCAAGCACTTGGGCCATCTTCTACTGCTTTCCCAGGCCGTTAGCAGAGAGCTGGATTGGAAGAGGAGCAGCTGGGGCTAGAACTGGCACCCATATGGGATGCCGGCGCCACAGGCAGAGGTTTAGCCTACTACACCACAATGCCAGCCCCTAGTTTCATTTTTAAAGTTTTTTTCCATCTTTCAGGAGTCATTAAGACTAGATCTTAGATTTAATAATATTAGAACAAGGCTGCCTGTAGACAGGCAGCACAAGAAAATCTGGGGGCATTATGGAATCATTCTGTATCCTTATTGTGGGTGGGGTTACATAAATGAATGTGCTATCGTACAACTGCAATGCAGAAAGTCAATGTTAGTGTAAGTAACAAAATGAACTGAAAACATATATTCAAAATATCCCAAATTAAATCTAAACTGTGGTTTCCTTTGACAAACTGTAAGTGGATGGTTAACAAGTCAATGCCCACAGAGGAATTGGCTGAAGAAGTTGGTCCTTGTTTAGCCCAGGAATACAGTTAACTCAAAGCCATGTTTTCCTTTAAATGTGGTCTAAGAGTCCAGTGAATGTTCTAATGCCCAGTTGGTCCCACTCATCCCTTTCAGGCTGTTCACCTTACTACCCACACATACTCTGTGGCATCCTCAGTGACATGGCTGTGGCCATTCCATGCATGCCTTTCAAGTTTTCTTGGTAAAACTTTGCATTATATATACCATATTCTGGACAGAAATGTCAGTGGCTTACTGTTCTTTTTAAGGAAAAATCCAACTTACACTTTTTGAAGGAGAATTCTAAATTTAAACTCTTTGAATAAGGATGCAAAATTTGTTATATATATGCACAGAGGATAATCTGTGAGTTGGGAGTTACAAGACAATGGGGAACTGTTAGGTCTATGGCAATGTAAGCATATATCCTGTCTAAAGCCATTCAAATTCAGGTTAATCATTATTATAAATACATATGAAGATTATAAATTTTCTACCTATCATAAAAATCTAATCTACATAAAATATAGAAATAACGAGTACAATGTACATAAAAAAATCTGCAGCTCTAAGGCTCCAGGCCCAATTATTTTCACATTTCAGATGGATACACTGAAAGTATCAGGATTCTATTTCTTTCATCATGCCCTAGTTTGATCATCTGTAAATGGGATTAAGTAATAGTTCTCACCTTATAAGGCAGCTGTAAGGAATAAGTGAAATAATGAAAGTAAAGTGCCTGCTACATGCCAGCATGTGGTAAATACTTAAAAGATAATGGCTACTTGTAAAACAACTGAACTCACATTTGCTTTTGGTGCAGCTTCTAAAAAAAAATCTGACTGTATAAATGGTCCTATTTTCAATCTGTTCCTCCACATCTCAAGAATGGCTACGTCTGCCAACCCTGTTTCCACAAGATGTCAAATCTGTACCCTCACTGTCATAGCCTTAATTCACTGTGTCCCTTGTCAATTTTTGCCAGAATCAATGTCCATCCATGATAATATTTTTTCACTGCAACTCATTTTGGAAGATGGACAGACAGAACTCACCAGTGGAGTGACAGGAGTAACTAGGGATAGGCTTGCATTCTAAGCAGAGAGAAAAGAAATATACTGAGATGTAGGGTCCTCTGGGAAATAAAGTGTAAGTAGCAAAGTCTAAGTCTTTTGGCAGAAACAAATCCTAGTGCCTGTAGGAGATGAAGATACCCAAAAACACAAGGACTGAACTGGGTTCAGTCTTCATGATTTCTTCACAGGATATGGACTTTTTTCTCTAAATAATGGGAGCCACAGACAGGTTTTTAGGCCACACCTATATTTCAAAACAACTGCTGAGGTGTAGTATGTTTAACAATGTGCTTGGTGTGATGGCAGAGGGAAGTACGAAGTAGATAAGGATTCTATCTAAAGGGAGTTAAACACCTTATTACAAAGTCAAAATATGTATATACACACATGAAATGAACAAGTCAATAAAACTATAGTAAAATATAAAATATGGAAAGAAGTGAAAGGAGACTCATGGTGTTAGGAATGAGTATGTCATAGCTATGTTAGGAAAGACTTAAATAACAAATGGGTCAGGGCCGGCATTGCAGCACAGAGGGTTAAGCCACCTCCTGAGACACTGGCATCCCATATGAGCAGCAGTTCAAGTCCTGGATGCTCCACTTCTGCTTTGGCTCCTTGCTAATGTGCCTGGGAAAACATCAGAAGATAGCCCAAGTGCTTGGACCCCTGCCACCCACTTGTGAGACCAGGATAGAGTTCAGGCTCCTGGCTCTGCCTGGCCCAGCCCTAACCATTGCCATAGGAAGTGAACCAGTGGATGGAAGAGCTCTTTCTCTTTGTTTCCCCATCCCCACCCCGCCCAACTCCTGTAATTCCGCCTTTCAAATAAATAAAATTAATCTTAAAAAAGAAAACGAAAGAAATGGGCCACAAGGGGCTTCAGGATATAAATAGGCAGAGAAACGAGGAGGCCATGTTAGGTGGCATAAATGTTTAAATCATTTTGAATCAAGTTCCAGCTGAGTATCATAATAATTAGACACTCATCCTGTTTTGGGTAAATCTACAGGGACAGGGAAATAGAAGACAGTCAGCATTATAATAGTATTCCTGGAACTTGATAAACATAAAGCTGGCCAACAACATTACGGAAAATAGTGAAGGGCAACTAAAAAGAAAAATCTGAATGACAAATAAGTACTCTAGATGACCTCACATTTAAAAAACCCACACACTCTCCGTAGCTCAAGCCAGGAGCCACTTTGAAAGCAGAGATGGAATCTCTTCATTCAGGTCAAAAGTTCAAACTCCCAAGTGTCGGTAAGACACTATAAAGAGCTCTTGGTATAGTTTTGCTGCTCCAGTGAACAACAGGTCTCTGGAGGAGCAGGGCCTGCTTACACGACAGCTTTGGCCCCACACCTGTTAACAGATACAAGTCAAGCTCTACCGGAAGGAAACTGGTTCTAGATACCTCACCAAAAATCTGCAAGTAGAGGTTGGCTATTATTCCCCTACTTCATCATCATTTTCTCCCATTCCCTGTTCTTTCCTCCAACTGTCCCTGCCTCATGTGGTCCTTCCCAATTCATCACTATTAAGAAAGGAAAGAGATAAAATGACATAAGCTAGTGATTGTGGTTCCTGTATTATGTCTTAGGTAATGCCACAGTATTAACTGGCTTGGATTCTTAGATTAACCCGATGAGACAGATATGCAACTATCTTCATTTTATAAGATGATAAAACTGACACAGAAGCGAAGTAAGGAGACCCAAGTCACTTAGCCAGGTGTGGCAGAGTCAGGATTTAAACCCAGGCAACCTGGTTCGAGGGTCTATGTGCTTTACTAGGTGCAGTTCTGCCTCTCAAACTGAAATTTCACTCTTTTCTTTAGAAGACTCTTTGTTCTAGCTTTAGAACGTTCCTAATTCTTACTAAATATTGTTAAAGTAAAACATAAAATAAATCATTGCTATTTTATTACGGTAAATTCTAAACCTAGGCCAGCAAGAAATCCTGCAATCATTTCATTATACCAAATGGTTGCTAGCAACTAAAACACAATGGTTGGCCAATACACTTATGACCTCAACCTTAGAAAAATGTTTTAGAATCAGGAATATCCCTGAAAAGAACTGATATCTTTATAAAAAGATTTATCCTTAGGTCAGAAGTTAGGATATCTGCTTTTGACTTCAGTCTGTCACTTGATTAGCCAAATTATCTACAGAAAAAAAGTCCATTTAATCTAATGGATTTTAAAGTTTTTTTTTTTTTTCCCCCAAAAAGGAAACAGGGAGATAATAAAGAGTTATTTACCTACATTACAGAAGACTCTGGGTAAAATGATATATATGAGAAAATGTTTTGCAATCTAATAAAATATGCAAGTCATTCTACTTTTTATTTAAGGTATAATCAATTCTTAATTAGGAATGTTTCAGAAACAAGAAACCATCTACAGCCTTCACGTAAATCAATTTAGATTAGATGAGACACCTGGGATAAATACCAAGAGAAAATGACTCAGAGAACTGTGAGAAGCTTGTGGAAACACAATTTTGTTTCCGGGAATGAGCACTGATACAACCCAGTAAACAAATCCCTGCTGATGTTTCCCAATGCCATACACAACGTATGTAAATGGAATAGCTGATACAAAACAGAAAGTGACAGGATTTATAAATAAACACAAGCCTTTTAATTTTTAACCGTAAGCCATTTTAGGTGATCCAAAGATCACATAAGCTTATTTATGGGTGTCACGGGAAGCTGGGCAACATAAACCACCATACCCTGGGTCTTCAGGACATGGCATGTATTTGGGCATACCCTGTGCAGTGCTAAACAAGTGTTTCCAGAGACCAAAGTTAAAGGTACTTCCACACCTCTAAAAAGTAAGTGTGTGTAAAAATACAAGTCCTCCTCTTTCTGTGTTGTCTTTGTGATCACGTTAGTTCACTTAATGGTGATCACTTAGTGCTTGACTGAAACAGTAGTTCACTTTAGAGACTAGAAACACACCTGAAATTATTTTTGGCCAAATATTTTCATATTTTCTAGTCATCCAAGTTTTTATTAGCATCATACCCTTACTTCACATTTTCTAACTTATTCTTAATTATAGAACAAAAAAGGCACAAAAGGCAAATGTGAAAGGTTGGGGATGGAGAGTGTCTTGATCTCCAGCAGGTTCACAATCTGTCATGTGTATGAGTCTGAACCATGTACCAAAACCCAACTAATCTATTTCTGGGAGGGAAATCCAAACAAACATTTGAGACCATACATTTCACCATTTTTTTCTCAAATCAGTAAGGACAAATTTCTGTTTGGTGAATCATACAAGTCAGCAATATTTAGTAAATTGTTTTCTTGACTATTTTGCTACTCTCAACAGTAGTAAGTCCAGAGCTATTTTCTACAGGGAGTCTGTTCCAAACGAGGCGTTCTGCATATACATTTTCATCTGCTCTTTACCACAGGCCCAGAAAGGATGGTGTGATCACCTACACTTTACCAATGAAAGAAAAGGCTCAGGAAGGGTGAGGAACAAGACCAAAGCTCACCTCTCCTAAGTAACAGAGCTGAGATCTGAATCCAAGTTTGCCTAATCCTTAAGTGTTTTTAATAATTAACTTTCTTTTTTATTTTTTTTAATTTATTTATTTTTTGACAGGCAGAGTGGGCAGTGAGAGAGAGAGACAGAGAGAAAGGTCTTCCTTTTGCCGTTGGTTCACCCTCCAAAGGCTGCCGCAGCCAGCACGCTGCGACCGGCGCACCGCGCTGATCCGATGGCAGGAGCCAGGTACTTCTCCTGGTCTCTCATGGGGTGCAGGGCCCAAGCACTTGGGCCATCCTCCACTGCACTCCCTGGCCACAGCAGAGAGCTGGCCTGGAAGAGGGGCAACCGGGACAGAATCCAGTGCCCCAACCGGGACTAGAACCCGGTGTGCCGGCGCCGCTAGGCGGAGGATTAGCCTAGTGAGCCGCGGTGCCAGCCAATAATTAACTTTCAATCCTCAAATATCAACCGGAACTTCATGGTTTCTGGGGTGCCTTTAGAGTCCTAGAGACCTATTACATATAGGAACATATAAAGGAATGGTTATGAACAGACACTATTAGATATACTACCCCAATGTACATGCTGTACCAAATATCAAACCAAATAAAGAGTAATTTTGTAAACCATAAGAAGTCCAAACTTTTGGGCAAGAAAAGTCTTACATTGATATTTTCTAATTGTAGTAGATGTACTGTATAATATGACTTCACATCTTCTGACAAGAGCTTCACACTGAATCCTGTTTCTTTAAACAGCATCTCTCGGTCATCTGTTGGCCAGTACTGTGCACATTTAACCTAAATTTAAAAATATGTATTTTTTTTTAGTTTATAGATACTGTGAAACCATAAAAAATTTACAAGCACACCTCACACATACATGCTATGTTTTTTAAGTACGCAAACCTAAGAATAGTTATCACAATATTCAATACTAAAGAGTATTTTAATAAGATTAACACTTTATGAAGCTTTCTAAAATAACTTATAAACTAAGAAGTTAGATATTAAGTTCATAAAGATGAATTTGTCATTTTCTTTTTTTAAAAAATATTTATCTATTTATTTATTTGAGAGGCAGAGGCAGAGAGGAGTCTTCTATTCGCTGGTTCACTTTGCTTCACTCCCCAAATGGCTGAAACAGCCAGGGTTGTTTCAAAGCCAGGAACCAGGAGCCAGGAGCTTCATCCAGATCTCCCATGTGGATTCTGCTGCTTTCCCAGGAGCATTAGCGGAGCTGCATCTGAAGTGGAGCAGCCGAGACTTGAACCAGCACTATATAGGATGCCAGTGCTCAGCAGCTTAACCTACTTATACCACAGTGCTGGCCCTGAATTTGTCATTTTCAAAGTATAATAACCTATATTTTAACATCATATAACATTCATTTTCTATGTCTAAGAGAATAAAACTCTTGCCACAATCTTATCTTCAAACAATACTGAAAATGCTTTATTTTACAAGCATTTTCTACAAATACCTATGAATCTGCTACTAAATGTCGAGAAATGATATTGCCTTTTTACTAAAATTGAATTAGGGGAGAGCAACAGAAAAGGCCCCTTTACCTTCAGCTGTTGTACAGGTGAATATCCCTTTCCCAAAATGCTTGAAACCAGAAATGTCCTGGATGTTTTATTTTTTTTTTTATTTTGGAATATTTGCTTATACATAGTAAGATAATTTGGGAACAGGTGGGACTCAAGTCTAAATACAAAATTCATTTATGTTTCATATATACCTTATACACACAATCTGGAGGCAATTTTTTTTTTTTTTTTTTTTTTTTTTTTTTTTTTTTTGACAGGCAGAGTGGACAGTGAGAGAGAGAGACAGAGAGAAAGGTCTTCCTTTTGCCGTTGGTTCACCCTCCAATGGCCGCCGCTGCAGCCGGCGCACCGCGCTGATCCTGGCAGGAGCCAGGAGCCAGGTGCTTTTCCTGGTCTCCCATGGGGTGCAGGGCCCAAGCACCTGGGCCATCCTCCACTGCACTCCCTGGCCATAGCAGAGAGCTGGCCTGGAAGAGGGGCGACCGGGACAGAATCCGGCGCCCCAACCGGGACTAGAACCCGGTGTGCCGGCGCCGCAAGGTGGAGGATTAGCCTATTGAGCCACGGCGCCGGCCTGGAGGCAATTTTAATACATTATTTTTAGTGTTTTTTAAAAAGTATGTATGTACATATGTATGTATGTATGTATGTATGTATTTATTTATAAGGCAGAGTATGAGAGATGGAGAGAGAGACAGGGAGACAAAGAGACAGAGAATGCGAGTGGTAGGATGCCTGTGGGTGGTAGAGACCTGAGTATCTGGGCCATCATCTGCAGCCTTCCCAGGGATATTAGCTGGAAGCTGGATAAAAAGTGGAATGGCTGGGGCTCAAAATAACACTGATATGAATGCCAGTGTTGCAAGTGGTAGCTTAATCTGCTGAGCCACACACCAGTCTTGTGTGCCTGCATTTTGACTATAACCTGTCATATTAGATCAGGAATATTAATTTTCCACTTGTGGAATCATGTTAGCACTCAAAAATATTTGCATTTGGGTGGGTATTTCACATAGTGGTTTAAATGGTGCTTGGGACACCCACATCCCATATCAGTGTCTGGGTTTGACTCCCAGTTCCACTTTTTTTTTTTTTTTTTGAAAGGCAGAGTGGACAGTGAGAGAGAGACAGACAGAGAGAAAGGTCTTCCTTTTGCCGTTGGTTCACCCTCCAATGGCCGCCGCGGCCGGTGCACTGCGGCCGGCACACCGCGCCGATCCGATGGCAGGAGCCAGGTACTTATCCTGGTCTCCAATGGGGTGCAGGGCCCAAGCACTTGGGCCATCCTCCACTGCACTCCCTGGCCACAGCAGAGAGCTGGCCTGGAAGACGGGCAACCGGGACAGAATCCGGTGCCCCGACCGGGACTAGAACCCGGTGTGCTGGCGCCGCTAGGCAGAGGATTAGCCTAGTGAGCCGCGGCGCCGGCCCAGTTCCACTCTTGATACCAGATTCCTGCTAATGTACTCCCTGGGAGATAGCAGGTGATGGCTCAAGCATTTGGGTCTTGGCCACCCACATGGGAGACCGGCACTGAGCTCTTGGATCCTGGCTTTGGCCTGGTGTAGCCCAGACTACTGAAGGTATTTGGGGAATGGAGGATCTTTATCTATCTGTGTCTCTCTGCCTTTTGAGGAAAAAAAATCAGATTTTGGAGTATTTCAGATTTTTTATTTTTTGGATTAGAGATTCTCAACCTGTATTTGCCACAAATACTAATATGGAATTCAATTTTTGGACAAAAAAAAATCAGCTTCCCAAAAGTCAAACTATGAAGCCACCAGACAGAGATAAGGTGAAATAGTCATTTCATGAGGAAACAATACCAGGAAAACATCCTTTTAAAAAACAGCCAGTTCTCATCCTCCTCTGACTCCTATAAGAAATGAAAATGCCTCCAAAACAAATAAACACTATGGACTAATACTTCAAAAGCTGGTAAAAACCATTTAAAATTATTTAAAATTTAAAAAAATATTTTGATTTTTATTTGAAAAGCAGAGATGGGGAGGAGAGGGAGAGAGAGAATTTTTTTCTATGTGCTGATTCAGTCCTCCAAATGTCTATAACAGCTGGGGCTGAGCAAGGCCAAAACCAAGAGCCTGGAACTCACTCTGGGTCTCCAACATAGGTGACAAGTGAGTGAGCTATCACTGGCTGCCTCCCAAGGTACACACAGGCAGGAAACTGGATCAGAAATGGAGCCAGAATTTAAACCAGGCACTCCAATACGGAATATGTGCATCCCAGCAGTTGTCTTAACTGCTGTGCCAAATGTCCACCCCCTTGAAATTTTTTTTAACTGATACAAGAAGGGGCCAGAGTTGTGGTACAGTTGGTTAAACCATCGCCTGTGATGCTGGCATCCCACATAGGAGCCAGTTCATGTCCCAGCTGCTCTACTTCCAATCCACCTAACTGCTAATGGCCTAAAAAGCAGTGGAAGATGGCCCAAGAGCTTGGGCCCTGGCACTCAAATGGGAGGCCTAGAGGAGGCTGCTGGCCACTGTGTACATCTGGAGAATGAACCAGTGGATGGGAGATATCTCTCTGACTTAAAAAAAAAAAAAAAAAAAAAAAAGATGCAAGAAGTAAAAAAAAAAATAAATAAGAATTATAATGTCTCAGAAACAAGGTGATAGAAAACAGAAAAGAACAACAAACAGGACACACTGATTCAGAAATGAAGATTAACTATAAGGACAAGAATGAATAAATGTAACAGACATGCTTTAAGTGAAAAAGGAGGGAATTTTTAAAGTAAAATACAAATGAAGAGAGAGATGAACAGGATTAGAGAAAATGTGACAAAAACAAAGACAGGCAGGGAAAATCCACTTGTATAATAAGAGGACACAAAGAACAGCAACAAAACAAGTAAGAGAACAGAAAAGTTCAGTTTTTTTCTGTTAAAATAAAAAAAAAAGGAATGAAGGAAGGGAGAGTTGAGGGAGGGAAGAGAAGAAATGTGAAAACACATATTGAAAGACCACACCACACACTTGGAAAAAATCAGGATGACCAACAGTGAGACATATTTTGGTAAAATTAATAGTATGTGAGGGGCTGGCGTTGAGGCATAACAAGTAAAGCTGCTGTCTGCAATGCTGGAATCTCATATGGGCATCGGTTCAAGATCTGGCTGTTCCACTTCCAATCCAGCTCCCTGATAATGCTCCTGGAAAAGCAGTGGAAGATGGCCCAAATCACTGGGCCTCTGCATTTTCAGGGAAGCCTGAGATGAAGCTCCTGGCTCCTGGCTTTGGCCTGACCCAGCCCTGGCCGTTGCGGCCATTTAGGGAGTGAACTAGCATATGGAAGATCAACCTCTCTGTCTCTCCCTCTCTGTAATCTGACTTTCAAATAAATAAATAAATCTTGAAAAATAAATTTGGAGATACAGTATGTGGAGAAAAGGGGGGAAAATCCATTGAGTAGTGTAGGCAAAAAGAACAAGAGACTTAAACCTCACTAGAGAATGAGTTTTAGTTGGAACAAATGCAGAGACAGCAACAAAGCTTAGTAATGAATATTAAATACATACAGATGGCCCTCAGTATCCCTGAGTTCCATATCTTGGTTTCTACCAAGGACTAAGTATTTGGGGGAAAATACTGCATCTGTACATGTATAGCCTTTTTTGAATTTATAATAATACTGCATTGCTACTGAGCAATACAGTATAATGACTATTTATACAGTACTATTTATACAGAACTGTATTAGGTTTTTTTTTATTTTCATTTATTTATTTATTTATTTATTTATTTATTTTTGACAGGCAGAGTGGACAGTGAGTGAGAGAGAGAGAGAAAGGTCTTCCTTTGCCATTGGTTCACCCCCCAAATGGCCGCCGTGGCCGGTGCGCTGCAACCGGCGCACCACGCTGATCCGATGGCAGGAGCCAGGTGCTTCTTCTGGTCTCCCATGGGGTGCAGGGCCCAAGCACTTGGGCCATCCTCCACTGCACTCCCTGGCCACAGCAGAGAGCTGGCCTGGAAGAGGGGCAACCGGGACAGAATCCGGCGCCCCAAGACGGAGGATTAGCCTAGTGAGCCGCGGCGCCGGCCCTGTATTAGGTATTATGAATAATCTAGAGAGTGTATTTGTTACCAGCCTGGGGCCAGTCAGGGTGGCAATCTCCACTTGGGTAGGACAGCAAGGGGCTACAGGACTTTGTCTTAGAACTCACTGCTGGACTTCCAAAGCCCAACAATGGGCAAATTCTAATCACTTCTGTTCTGAGGCTAGTGTCCATTGACAGTCTCTGGGATCAATCAGACACCTGCACCCTCATAAAACAGATTCGTTTTGGTACATATCGCCACCAGCCTCCAGTAAGCCTGGTATGAAGGCTGCACAAGGCCTGGTGACTATGAGACCTAGTTTTAAGCCACCCAAGGTCTACCTAAGTAGCTGAGGGGCTGCCTCTATCTCCCCTCCTACAACCGTAACTGTATTCAGACAGCAAGGAATCACAGGACTGTTTTGGAACAGAGCCTCTGGACTGGTTTTAGTGCCCAGCAGAGTTCCGTGGTCATACACCAGGCATTATCATCAGTGGCTAAAAGGTACAGCATCAGGCTATGAGCCCATTTCATTGGCAGACAGGTCCTATGCCAGGCTTTTCTGTTCTTGGTGGGTAGTAGACTCCAAATGGCATTTATGGACATAGCACATAACCTGAGCCTACCATAGGCTAGAAATAGGCTTGCAGGGACAGACTACCCTTTTCAGATTATCCTTTTTTGCCTAAAAAGTCATACTGAACTGAACACACCACTGGCAGATTTGAAACAAGTCTGAGTTTGAGGAGCTTTCTAAGACTGAATGGGAGTGGGAGGGCAGCAGTGTGGCGCCGGCATCTGATATGGGCACCAGTTTGTGTCCTGATGCTCTTCTGATCTATGTCTCTGCTTATGGCCTGGGAAAGCAGTGGAGAATGGTCCAAGTGCTTGGGCCCCTGCATCCACGTGGGAGACCAAGAAGAAGCTAAGAAGCTCCTAGCTGCTGGCTTCAGATCAGCCCAGATCCAATCGTTGCAGCCATCGGGGGAAATGAAGCAGCAGATGGAAGACCTTTCTGTCTCTCTCCCTCTCTCTGTAACTTTGCCTCTCAAATTAAAAAGAAAAAACAGCCAGGCAATACTGAAAGATGTCAAATGTAACATAAAAAATCCAAAATGTGCTACAAGTATTGTGGCACAGATTAAACTGCTGCTAGAGACACTCGCATTCCATACTCGAGTGTCTGATTTGAGTCCTCAAGTACTCTATCGCTAACTCCCTGTTTACACACCTGGGAAGGCAGCAGATGATGACAGCCCTACTGTTGCAGGTATTCAGGGAGTGAACCAGCAAATGAAAGAACTCCGTTTCTGTCTCTCCCTCTCTGCCTTTAAAATATATAAATTTTTTTTTTAAAAATTGAAAATGTAGGGAGAAATGGAGCACAGCTATAAAGTGTTTTAATAGGATATATATTATGCATTTTTGTCTTTCCTTATTTCAATATAGCTTCTTATAGCCAAGTTTCCTGGTAACCACAAAGAAAGAACCTTTAACAGATTACCAAAATAAAGCAAGAAATCAAAGTACACCAGTAAAGAAAAATCACTTAACCACAAATGAAGATTGTAAGAGCGCAAGAAAGAAAGAAATTACAATAAAAATGCAAAACATGTATTAAATTGACAGTGGCAAGCCTTAGATGTCAATAATTATGTTAAATGTCAATGAACTAAATTTTCCAATTAAAAGATACAGAATGACCAAATGAATTAAAAATAGAACCCAACTATACACTGCTTACAAGAAACTCACTTTACCTGTAAGGACACAAACAGACTAAAAGTGAAGGATATAGCAAGACAAATTACACATGAATGGAACCCAAAAGAAAGCAGGAATAGCCATACTTTTATCAGATAAAACATTTTAAATCAAAAGCAGTAAAGAGAGTCTGGGAAGGTTATTATAATGATAAAAAGTTTAATCCAGGGCGCCACGGCTCACTAGGCTAATCCTCCGCCTAGCGGCGCCGGCACACCAGGTTCTAGTCCCGGTCGGGGTGCCGGATTCTGTCCCGGTTGCCCGTCTTTCAGGCCAGCTCTCTGCTGTGGCCAGGGAGTGCAGTGGAGGATGGCCCAAGTGCTTGGGCCCTGCACCCCATGGGAGACCAGGAAAAGCACCTGGCTCCTGGCTCCTGCCATTGGATCAGCGCGGTGCGCTGGCCGCAGCGCGCTGGCCGTGGCGGCCATTGGAGGGTGAACCAACGGCAAAGGAAGACCTTTCTCTCTGTCTCTCTCTCTCACTGTCCACTCTGACTGTCAAAAAAAAAAAAAAAAAAAAGTTTAATCCAGCAAGTAGAAATAACATGTAAGTACATATATACCCAATACTGAAGCACCCAAATAGAAGTAAATATTAATACATCTAAAGGGAGAGACAGACTCCAATAGTATGGGACTTTTAACACCCCACTTTCAGGAACAGACAGATCATACAGACAGAAAATCAACAAAGAAACAGCAGAGTTAAAATGTATCCTTGATCAGCTGGACCTAACACATCTATAGAATCTTCCATCCAATAGCTACAGAAAACATTCCTCTCAAGGCACATGGAACATTTTCCAGGATAGCTCATATGGTAAGTTACAAAACAAATCTCAACAAATTTACAGAAAAAAAATAGAAATTATAGAGTATGTTTTCTGATCACAATCCAATAAAGCTAGAAATCAATAACAAGAAAAACTGTAGATACTATAGAAATTAAACAACTTACTCTCAAGAAATAAAGATTAAGGAGGAAACTATAAAATTTCTTGAAACAATTGAAATCAGAAACACAACACAGTAACATCTATGGGATAGAGCTAAAGTACAAAGAGAGAAATTTATAGGGATCAATCCCTGCATTAGGGGAATAAAAAAAAAAAAAACAGATCTCAAAAACATATCATTGCACCTCAGGAAAAAAGAAAAACAAGAACAAATCAAATTCAAAATTGATAGACTGAGGCTGGCTCTGCGGTATACTAGGCTAATCCTCTGCCTGCGGCGCCGGCACCCCAGGGTTCTAACCCCGGTTGGGGCACCGGATTCTGTCCCAGTTGCTCCTCTTCCAGTCCAGCTCTGCTGTGGCCCAGGAGTGCAGTGGAGGATGGCCCAGGTCCTTGGACCCTGCACCCGCATGGGAGACCAGGAAGAAGCACCTGGCTCCTGGCTTTGGATCGGCCCAGTGTGCCAGCCGCAACGCGCCGGCCAGGCCATAACAGCCACTTGGGGGGTGAGCCAACTTTGGGGATGAGCCAACGGAAAAAGGAAGATCTTTCTGTCTCTCTCTGTCTAACTCTACCTGTCAAAAACAAAACAAAACAAAATTGGTAGACTGAAATAATAAGGCTCAGAGTATAAAAATTATGTAGAGACTAAAAACAAAATAGATATGAAGAGCCAGTTCTTTGAAAATTCATGGACACACAAACCTTACCAAGATTAAATCATAAGAAAAAAAAAATATGGAAAACAGACCAGTAATGACTAGTGACTGAATCAATAACAATCGCTTAGCCCAGGACGAGATGGCTTCATTAGCTAAATTCAACAAAAATTTTTTAAAAGTAGAATTAAATCCTTCTTAAATTATTTAAAAAATGAGAAGAGGAAAAAATTCTCCCAAATTTATTCAATGAGCCCAGCACTACCTTGATACCAAAACCAGATAAGGACACAATAAAAACATAAAGCTGCAGACCAATATCCTTGATGAATATAGATACCAAAATCCTCAGCAAAATACTAGCAAACTGATTCCAACACTGCAATAAAAAGACCATTCACCATGATCAGTGGGATTCATCCCAGGGATGCAAGAATTGTTCAATAAACACAAATTAGTAAATATGATACACAACAACAGAACGGACAACAGAATCCTATGATCATCTCAACAGATGCAGAACATCTGATAAAATTCAACATTCCTTCATGATAAAAAAACTTATCAAAATAGGTACAGAAGGAACATACTCCTATACTTTATATGCATACATATGGAATGTACCTCTACATATAAAAGGCCTACATTTAACAAGCCAACAACTAACATCATACTGAATGGGAAAAGCTGAAGCCCTCTCACTAACATGTGGAGCAAGACAAGGATGTTCCCTTTCGCCACCTGTATTCAACATAGACCTGAAAGTCCTAGCTAGAGCAACAAGGCAAGAGAAAAAAATTAAAGGGTTGGCCAGCGCCAAGGCTCACTTGGCTAATCCTCTGCCTGTGGCGCCAGCATCCCGGGTGCTAGTTCTGGTTGGGGCACCAGATTCTGTCCCGGTTGCTCCTCTTCCAGGCCAGCTCTCTGCTGTGGCCCAGGAAGGCAGTGGAGGATGGCCCAAGTGCCTGGGTCCTGCACCCACATGTGAGACCAGGAGAAGCACCTGGCTCCTGGCTTCGGATCAATGCAGCACACCAGCCATAGCGGCCATTTGGGGGGTGAACCAACGGGAAAAAGGAAGACCTTTCTCTCTGTCTCTAACTTTGCCTGTCAAAAAAAAAGAAAAAAAATTTTTATATTTCTTTGAAAGGCAGAGTTAGAGAGAGAGAGAGAGAGAGTCTTCCATCCACTGGTTCACTCTCCAATTGGCCACAATGGCCAGAGATGCGCTGATCCAAAGCCAGGAGCCAGTAACATCTTACCAGGTCTCCCATGTGGGTGCATGGGCCTGCTTTCCCAGGCCATAGCAGGGAGCTGGATTGGAAGAGGAGCAGCCGGAACTCTAACCGGTACCCATATGGGATGCCAGCACTGCAGGCGGTGGCTTTACCTGCTACGCCACAGCACTGGCCCCTACACTGTGCTTTCAATCCAGCTTCCTGCTAATGTACCTAAGTGGCAGTGAATGATGACCCAACTATTTGGTTGGGTGACCTAAATGGAATTCTTTGTTTCTGGTTCAGCTTGGCCCAGCCCTGACTGTTGTGGGCATCTGGAGAGTGAACCAGCAGATCAAAGATCTTCCATCCCCCACATCCTTCCTCTGATTCTCCCCATGCCTTTCAAATAAATAAATACACACACACACACACACTCACTCTCTCTCTCTCTCTCTCTCATACTTTTTAAAATGAGTATTGCTGTGGCATAGCAAGTAAAGCCACTGCCTGCAACACTAGCATCCCTCGTGGATGCCATTTTGTAGCCTAGCTGTTCCACTTTTGATCCAGCTCCCTGCTAATGGCCTGAGAAAGACAATGAAAGATGGCCCAAGTACTTGGGACCCTGCCATCCATGTGGGAGACCCTGAAGAAGCTCCTGGCTCTGGCCTGGCCCGGCCCAACTCTGACCATTGCAGCTATCTGGGGAGTAAAGCAATGGATGGAAGGTCACTTTCTTTCTGTGTCTCTCCCTCTCTCTCTGTTAACTTTGCCTTTCAAATAAATAAATACATCTTTAAAAAAGCATAGTGTTATATACCAGTAGTCAATCATCTAAAAAAGAAATCAGGAAAGCAATCCCACCTCCAATAGCTATACAATAAAATACTTGGGAATAATAAATTTAGTCAGAGGTGGAAGATTTTGATATTGAAAAGTATAATAATCACTAATGCAAGGAAATGGAAAGACATCCCCTATTCATAGATTGGGAGAATCAACATCATTAAATCGTATACACTACCCAAAGCGATTTACAGATTCAATACAATCCTTATCAAAATCCCAGTGACACTATAAAAAACAATAAAAAACACTACTAAAATTCGTATGGAATTGTGAAAGACTCCAAACAACTGAACAGATTTTGGGCAAAAAAGAACAATGCAGGACACATTATATTATCTGGTTTTAAACTATATTACAAAGCTACATTAATTAAAACAGCATGGTAGTGGCATTAAAAACAGAGCCATAGGGGCCGGCCTTGTGGCATAGTAGGTTAAGCTTCCACCTGCAACACTGGCATCCCATATGGGCACCGGTTGAAGACCAACTGCTCCACTCCAATCCGGCTCCCTGCTAGTGGCCTGGGAGAGCAGCAAAAGATGACCCAAGTGCTTGGAAGCCTGCTATCTACATGGGAGACCCAGATGAAGCTCCTAACCCTGGCTTCAGATGGACCCAGCTTCGGCTGTTGTGGCCATTTGGGGAGTAAATCATTAGATGGAAGAGCTCTCTCTTTTGTCTCTTACTTTCTCTGTAACTCTGCCTTTCAAATAAATAAATAAATAAATCTTAAAAAAATATATACCAATGGACAATGATATTAATATAATGTATACTTCTCCATTAAAAGAAAAATCTTGAAGATACAATTTTGGATGCTTTCACTATAAAGAAATGTTAAACTCTTGAAATGTTAAGTATATTTATCTTGATTGGATATTACAGAATGTATACATGTAATGAAACATCACCTAGTATCCCTTAAATATGCACAATTTTTACATGTCAGTTAATGGGTTTTTTTTTAAATAAAGGTGGACATGTTACAAAAGGTTAAGCTGCAGCATGAGATTCATGCATCCCATATTGGAGTGCCTGGTTCAAGTCCTGACTACTCCACGCTTCCAATCCAGCTTCATGTTAATGCATCTGGGAGACAATAGTGACAGCCCAAGTTTGTGGGATCCTGCCACCCTTGTGGGAGATCTGGATGGAGTTCTTGGCTCAAGGTTTCAGCCTGGTGATGCCTGTTGTAGGCATCTGTGGGAGTGAACTAGCAGATAGAAGATCTCTGTATCTGTGTGTCTGTCCCACTTACTCTGTCATTCTGCCTTTCAAATAAATATTAAAAATTTTTTTGTTCATTTACTTGAAAGAGCTACAGAGAGAAAGAGAGAGAGAGATCTTCCATCTGCTCATTCATTCCCCAGATGGGCTGCAAAGGCCAGTGCTTCTGGCAGGGGCCAAACACTTGAGCCATAATCTGCTGCTTTCTCCCAGGTCAACAGCACAGAGCTGGATAGGAAGTGGAAGCAGCTGGGACACAAACCAGCACTCACATGGGTAGCCAGTTATAGCCGGCAACTTCACCTGCTACACTGCAACACCAGCCCTAAAGAAATAAATATATGTAAATATAAATATATATATATATAAGGCTTTTTAATGAGAAATAATAGTAGGTATTGTAGTGCAGTGGGTTTAAATTGCTGCTTTGGATTCCTGCATCCCATTCAGTGCTAGAGTCCCAGCTGTTCCTTGTTTCCAATCCAGCTTCCTGCTAATGTACCTGGAAGGCAGTGGATGATGTCTAAAGCACTGAGGTCAGTCTCTGCCACCCATGTGGGAGACCTGGAAGGAGTTTCTGGCTCCTGGCTTAAGCCTGGCCCAGTCCCAGCAATTGTGGGCATTTGGGATGTGAACCAGCAGATCAAAAATCTCCCTCTCGGGGCCGGCACTGTGGCATAGTGGGTAAAGCCATTGCCTGCAGTGCCGGCATCCCATATGGGCGCCGGTTCGAGTCCCAGCTGCTCCACTTGCGATCCCGCTCTCTGCTATGGCCTGGGAAAACAGTAGAAGGTGGCCCAAGTCCTTGGGCCCCTGCAACCCACATGGGAGACCCGGAAGAAGCTCCTGGCTCCTGGCTTTGTATCAGCACAGCTCCAGCCATTGTGGCCAATTGGGGAGTGAACCAGTGGATGGAAGACCTCTCTCTCTCTCTCTGCCTCTTCTCTCTCTGTGTAACTGACTTCCAAATAAATAAAAAAAATCTAAAAAAAAAAAAAAAATCTCCCTCTCCTTCCTTACTTTCCTCTCTCCATCTCCATCATTTAGCCTTTCAAATAAATAAAATCTTTTTAAAAAATAGAGATAGAGAGCAAGCAAGCAAGCCAAAGCCCTTTAGAGAAATGGCTGGTTCCATATTTGGGGCAAAAAGAGTTCAGATGAGCTTAAAGTTTTGTCACCATTCTAGATAGCAAGAAAGCTAATAAACACTCTTAAATTTGTATTAAATAGATGCAGAGCCCAATCTAAAGAGATTTCTGGTAGCTAATGAAGGGATGATTTGACTACCAATAAGGATAATAACTGCAAAGGAGTGAAATTAATCAAATGTTTAAATCTGTAATAATTCACACCTTCCTGCTTCTCCCCATTCAAAAAGCTTTTTCAGGTTACTAATGGATGATCTGTTAAGGATCCTAAGGAATCAACTTTACTGTGAAAATCAGTTTTCCTATACTGTATGTAACCGGTCAACTTATCGAATAAGGAAGTGTCTCTATAGAATTATTTCAACAAAATTGAAGGACTGAATTAGGGTATCACCATTTGTAACTAATGAATTGAGGAGCTAAACGCTGACAAACAGTAGCTGCTAAAGTCAATAAAACAAAGATAATCAGACACTATGAGACTCTTGATAAACATAACACTTATGAAGCAATATTCCCCAAAAAGAATTAAACCTGAATCTTACTAAGTATTTGGATCCACCCATCAAAAAAATTGGTAAATTCTGGTGGCAGTCTTACCTTATTATTATGCTAGCTGTATTCCAAAATTAAAGGAATAAAACTTACAAATCATCTAGTTTGCAATGCTGCTCAAACTGACAATTTCAGCATCACTTTAATGGAGACCATGAAGAACCAGTGTAAATACAATGCTGACACTGCTGGAAATTCTAGCATGTCAGTGCCACTTCACATTAAAAAATCTGTACCATCACTGAAAACCAGCAACTCTAAATTTAGAAAAAAGTAAGAATTAGGATCTGAAGATCAGTACAAGATCCTAAAGCTATCATTAAAAAAAAAAAAAGATTCACTTATTTATTTGAAAGATTACAGGGAGACAGAGAACTTCCATCCGCTGGTACACTCCCCAGAAAGCTGCAATGGCCAAGGCTGTGCCAGGCCGAAGCCAGGAACCAGCAGCTTCACCTGGGTCTCCCAAGTAGGTGGCAGGTGCCCAAACACTTGGACCATCTTCTGCTTTTCCCAGGCCATTAGCAGGGAGTATACTGAAAGTGGTACAGCTGGGATACAAACTGGCACCCATTTGGGGTGCAGTTTTATCCATTATGCCACAATGCTGGCCCCTCATAAAACAATCATTTAAACATTTTTAGAATTTTCCAAGATTTTGGTAATAAGTGACAGAGATTCTAATAAAGTCTAAGGACTCCACAGACCTATGAACCACTACTAGTCAGTATTTATTCTATTATATTTATATGCTGGAGATTAAAGTAAGAAAGGAAAAGGATGTATTAGTTCTTCTGATGACCAGCTTCAGCAAGCAAACGTCAAAACTAATGAATGAACATCCCACAACAATGACATCTTTTTAAACAAATGATTCTATGAAGTACACTAAATTGTAACTAGTCAATATTACTCACCGATTCTTTCTCTACAGTTCGGTTTAGCATGACAACTGCTTTGGTCTTTTGCTGCCAAACCATGAGCCAGAAGTGGCAACACGTATTAGGAAGTGGACCCTGGAAGAACAGAGAAGATGGAGTAGATGATTTTGATTTTGGGTTATAAATGGTCAATACTGACTTTTACAAGTGGTCTTTAAAAAATTTATGAAAATATATATATATATTTTGACAAAACTATACATGGATTTCAAAATTTCTGTGCATCAAAAATAAACACCTTTTAATTTAAGTTTCCCAGTAACTTTTTGTACGAAAATTTTTCATTTATTCTACTTGAAAAGTAAAGAGAGATCTTCCATCCAATGGTTTACTCTTCAAATGCTCACAACAGCTGGGGCTGGGCCAGGCCAACAATGCTGGAGCCAGGAGCTCAGCCTGGTTCTGCTATGTGGGTGGCAAGAAACCAAGTAGTTGAGCCATCACTGCTGCCTCCCAAGGAGTACAAGAGCAGGAAGTTGGATCAGGTGGACTCAAGCCACTCTAATATGGAATGAAGGTGTATCAAGTTCTGAAAAATACCTGCCCCTCCACGAACTTTTTTTTAATGATTTATTTATTTATTTACTTGAATGGCAGAGAGAGAGAGAATCAATCTTTCTTCTGCTGGTTACTCCTCCAAAAGACTGTAACGGCCAGGACAGGGCCAGACTGAAGACAGGAGCTTCTTCCAGGTCTCTCACATGAGTGGTAGGGACCCAAGCACTTGAGCCATCTTCCACAACTTTTCTGGGCACACTAGCAAGGAGCTGGATCAGAAGTAGAGCAGCCGGCACCGTGGCTCACTAGGCTAATCCTCCGCCTGCGGTGCCTGCACCCCGGGTTCTAGTCCCGGTTAGGGTGCTGGATTCTGTTCCGGTTGCTCCTCTTCCAGTCCAGCTCTCTGTTGTGGCTCAGGAAGGCAGTGGAGGATGGCCCTGCACATGCATGGGAGACCAGAAGGAAGCACCTGGCTCCTAGCTTCAGATCGGAGGTGAACCAATGAAGGAAGACCTCTCTCTCTCTCTCTCTCTCTCTCTCTCTCTCTCTAACTATGCCTGTCAAAAAAAATCAAACAAACAAAACACAGGGCCATGCTGTGGTGCAGGTTTACGCCCTGGCCTGAAGCGCCAGCATCACATATGGGCGCCCGTTCTAGTCCCGGCTGCTCCTCTTCCACTCCAGCTCTCTGCTATGGCCTGGGAAAGCAGTGGAAGATGGTCCAAGTGCTTGGGCCCTGCACCCACATGGGAGACCTGGAAGAAGCTCCTGGCTCCTGGCTTTGGATCGGCACAGCTCCAGCCACTGCATCCATCTAGGGAGTGAACCATCAGACGGAAGACTCTGCCTCTCCTCTCTCTGTGTAACTCTGACTTTCAAATAAAATAAAACCAAAAGTTACAGTACAGGCAAGACTCTGCCCTAAAGAGAGTAGTTAACTTGGGATTTTGCATCTGATACTGTCCCTATTCACACTTTGCTTTTGTAGCAACAGCCGGGACACCAGATACAAAATTATGAGTGGGAGTATCTGGTGGGTCATGTTCTAGCTGTAAAGGAGGTAGGAGGCAAAGGAAATTTTATCTCCTTCATCTTCTATAGCAGAGAGGCCCTGCTTCCCAAGGATCATGGAAGTTCCATGGGAAAAAAGGAAGTTTGCACTTGTGAAATTAACAACAAATTTTGAAATGTAAGTACTAGTTTTTAAAAAATGTTCTGGAGGTCAGGGCTGTGGCATACTAGGTTAAGCCTCTGCCTGTGGTGGTTTGAGTCAAGGCTGCTCCACTTCTGATCCAGCTCCCTGCTAATGGCCTGGGAAAGCAGTGGAAGATGGCCCAAGTGCTTAGGCACCTGCACCCATGTAGGAGACCTTGAAGAAGCTCCTGGCTCCTGACTTCAGATCTGCTCAACTCCGACCACTACAGACATCTGGAGAGTGAGTCAGCAGACAGAAGACATCACTCTCTCTATCCCTCTCAAATAAATATATCTTTAACAAAAAAGTTACAAATATGAATAAGAAAAACTTCAAACATTCCAGAAAGGTAGAAAATCAATTCTTGAGAGTAGCCATTGCCAATGATATAATCTATCTAACTTTAACCAGTTCGTCACAGACTTTTCAGTCAATGTCATTAAAATAAGGTTGCATGCTCACATCTATCGTCATGTTTGTTATATTATGTTAACTCTCCATCAAGGTATCTGACCACGCAGTAGAACACACTTTGAAATCTCTACTATGAGAGTCAGCGCTGTGGCACAGTGGGTAAAGCTGCCGCCTGCAGTGCCGGCATCCCATGTAGGCACTGGTTAGAGTCCTGGCTTGCTCCATTTTGATCCAGCTCTCTGCTATGGCCTGGGAAAGCAGTAGAAGATGGCTCAAGTACTTAGGCCCCAGCACCCATGTGGGCACAGCTCTGGCCGTTGCAGCCAGTCGGGGAGGGAACCAGCAGATGGAAGACCTCTCTCTCTCTCTGCCTCTCCTCTCTGTTTAATTCTGACTTTCAAATAAAAAACAAGTATTTTTTTAAAAAAATCTACTATGCAGATAAAAAGTGGTGGATGATTGTTGCTTGGGAGTAGGGGGTGGCACAGACTGCATTTCTGCCATTGAATATAACATCATTCATGGGCCATACAAAATTATCAACTTAAAAGTAAGCCTGGTGGCTGGTGCTGTGGGGTAGCAGGTAAAGCCGCCCGCCGCCTGCGGTGCCTGCATCCCATATGGGCGCCGGTTCAAGTCCTGGCTGCTCCACTTCCAATCCAGCTCTCTGCTGTGGCCTGGGAAAGCAGTGGAAGATAGCTGAAGTCCTTGGGCCCCTGCACCCACGTGGGAGACCCAGAAGCTCCTGGCTTCGGATCAGCACAGCTCCGGCCATTGCGGCCAATTGGGGAGTGAATCAGCAGATGGAAGACCTCACTCTCTCTCTCTTTGCCTCTTCTCTCTCTGTGTAACTCCAACTTTCAAATAAATAAATAAATCTTTAAAAAAATAGAAAGTAAAATGAAAAATATGTTGGGCTCAAATTTTTTTTTTTTTAAAGTAAGTCTGCTATAGGCCGGCGCCACAGCTCACTAGGCTAATTCTCCGCCTAGCGGCGCCGGCACACCAGGTTCTAGTCCCTGTCGGGGCGCCGGATTCTGTCCCAGTTGCCCCTCTTCCAGGCCAGCTCTCTGCTGTGGCCCGGGAAGGCAGTGGAGGATGGCCCAAGTGCTTGGGCCCTGCACCCCATGGGAGACCAGGAGAAGTACCTGGCTCCTGCCATCGGATCAGCGCGGTGCGCCGGCAGCAGCGTGCCGGCCGCAGCGGCCACTGGAGGGTGAACCAATGGCAAAGGAAGACCTTTCTCTCTGTCTCTTTCTCTCACTGTCCACTCTGCCTGTCAAAAAACAAAATAAAAAAATTTAAAAAAAGTAAGTCTGCTATAGATTTGTTGAATTTCAAGTCCTGCCTACCAAATGATTCTGCAAGGCTTAAACAACCCCTGAGCTGAACATTCACCATCCTTGCTCTTTCTTTTTTTTTAATTTTCATCTATTCCCAATTTTTGCAAGTCTTTTTTTAAATATAACTCTGTTTAATATTTTTTTAAACTTTTATTTCGTAAATATAAATTTCCAAAGTAGAGTTTATGGATTACAATGTTTTTTTCTCCTGAAAGGTCAGAGTTACACAGAGCGAGGAGAGGCAGAGAGAGAGGTCTTCCATCTGACGGTTCACTCCCCAATTGGCTGCAACAGCTGGAGCTGGCCGTTCCCAAGCCAGGAGCCAAGAGCTAGGAGCTTCTTTCGGGTCTCCCAGGCGGGTGCAGGGGCCCAATGACTTGGGCCATCTTCTACTGCTTTCCCAGGCCATAGTAGAGAGCTGGATCGGAAGTGGAGCAGCCAGGACTTGAACCGGCGCCCATACGGGATGCCAGCGCTTCAGGCCAGGGCATTAACCTGCTGAGCCACAGCGCTGGCCCCGCATCCTTGCTCTTTTGTTTTTGTTTTTTCCATCCCTGCTTTAGAATTACCTTTCCCTAGTGGATGCTTGGAGTATCTTCCCATATGTATGAGGGCACTTTAAAAAGTTCATGGACTATTGAAATAAAAGATGTTTTGGTACAAAAATTTTGAAATAAATGCACAGAGGAGTCTTCAAAAAGTTCATGGAGAGGCAAGCATCTGGCATAGCTATTAACACTCTGAGCCGAAGGGGCCAGTGCTCTGCTCTAGTGTATCCTCAGGGGCACTGGCATCTGTACTCACTTGGGCCTGCAGATGGCCAGACACTTCCGAAGGCGTGGCTGCATTCAGGAAATGCATGCCACCAGAGGGGAAGAGAAGAGCGTCTTTCCAGGGCCTACTGGCTATATGCATGGGTTATTTGAGAACAGGAAGCGCTAGCAAAGCATTACTAAAGCTCTGTGGGAAGTAAAAGGCATGGAAGAGAGTCGACCCAAAGAGAACTGCCTAAGCCATTTCAGAAGATTTTTCCTTCACAAAACATATGACTCTAAAAATGTCTTTGATGTGAAATATTCAAAGTTTCAAAACTTTATGTATTGTGTTTTTATGTTTCAAAAGTTGTTTGTAATTCACTGCATAAACAAACAAAAAATCCAAAATCTAAAACACCATTTTATTTCCAAAAGCAGGCAAGATATACTTTTAGCACTGTTTTAAAGCAGATCCACACGATTCCATTTCCAGGCATCTGTTCGGTATCATACTACTTACCTGTGTTAAAACGTAACTCCTTTGTGCCTCTTCTATGTCAACTAAACTGGCATTAATATAATCATTTTCAGTATTTTGCAGTTTAACACGACTGTGATCATCTGAAAGCAGAGAACAAAAACCATAACTGTCATTGCAAATTTGTCATTTTTTAAAATCTTAACATTAACAGCTTCTGTATTTATAAAAGGGGAAAAGAAATTTGAAAAAAATTGACTAAAGATGAATAAAGTACTTATCTTCCTAGAGTAAAAGGATCATTTAGATTCTTGTGCCTAAAAACTGATTCTATCTACACTCAAGCATATGAGACTGCATTTCCAGTTTCTCCAGGGAAACTGTATTTCATTTTCTTCACTTCTCAACTGATAAACAATCAACAATATTTCAATAATTTTCAACACTTAAAACTATGTTTAGGTTAAGTGCTGAAAAATATTTAAACACAGCTGAAATACTATATTCTTTAAAAGAACAGGGAACATGCTACATTTCTTAAGACTGTTAATATTTTAGACATATTTCTAGCTTTTACAAACAAAAAACTCATATTTAGAACTTATGCTATCTTAAATATGTGAAATATAAAATTTGATATTATTATCATTTTGATAGGAAGACAAGAATGACACAAGGAGAAAAAAAGCAAATGTGCAACAACAGAATTAACATTAACTTAGAATCCTAAATATATATTTGTAAGAGGCATAAAACTGAACTATAAACTGAAAACATGATGCCTGACAATAAGTCTGGAAAATATGCTCTACTATAAGCTGTTCCCCTCAAGGAAATAAGATCCATTCTCTCTCTAAACTAAAAAAATTGTTTATATTATCTCCATATGAAAGGCAATGTTAGGCCAGTGCTGGGGCTCACTTGGCTAATCCTCCACCTGCGGCGCCAGCACTCCGGGTTCTAGTCCCGGTTGCTCCTCTTCCAGTCCAGCTCTCTGCTGTGGCCCAGGAGTGCAGTGGAGGATGGCCCAGGTCCTTGGGCCCTGCACCCGCATGGAAGACCAGGAGGAAGCACCTGGCTCCTGGCTTCGGATCGGCACAGCGCCAGCAGTAGCAGCCATTTAGGGGTGAACCAACGGAAAGGAAGACCTTTCTCTCTTTCTCTCTCTCACTGTCTAACTCTTTCCCAAAAAAAAAAAAAAAAAAAAAAAAAAAAGGCAATGTTAGATGGGTTTCATTTCACACATCAATTTATCTGAGATGTTTTCGCTGGACTAAATCCAAGACCTCTGTAAATATTACATGTCATTTGCCAACAGGAAAAAACTAAGATCTTGTTATAGTAAATCACATATACTAGTGTTCTCGGAAACATGATGTCAGCAAGAACTTTTTTTTTAAATCACTTTTTTTTTTTTAACAGTTTAATCACCCTTTAACCACTACAGCATATGAGATGGTAAAAAGGTCAACTACCTAATCAACAAAGTAAAGACAATATATCTCTCAACATACCAATAGAATAATTTATGCTTTTAGACTGCCATACAATCCCTAAAATTCAAATTTCACTAAAGTATCACAGCAAAGGATGTATTTCCTCCTGTTGTAATCACAGAAAGAACACAAACCCCAAGGCTGTTACTCATATCTATTGCACAACTGAAAACAGCCATTTGACCAACATGCGGGAAGAATCCATAAAAACGGAGAAGGTTCATCTCACAGGGCAATGGGAATCCAATTATCCTGCATGGCACCTTCCCAGACCTCTGCACAACCAGGGAGGAGATAAGCCCAAGAAAAGAACTCCAGCAGTTGGTTTTTAGAGTATTTGATACATTGCCCGAGACTTTAAACAAGAACTCACTACTATTTTCCATCAATATTTAAAATTCACACATTATACATTATATACACAATAATCACAAAATCAGCTTACAAGCACAAATCTATTTCTTGGAGTCAGTGGGGTGCAGGTGCCATCTGAAAGGTACCTGGAGGCCTGCAGGTCTAAGCCCCAAGTAATGGCCTTGTTCCCTGTCTACAACCCTAATTTATACAGAGTCAACAAAAACAAAGGAATATTGTGAATTTTCTCAACTTTTTTTTTTTTTTTTAATTTTGCCAGCAGAAAACACTAACAAAAACAAGGGTATCCTTGAGAAAACTCTAGCTATTTAGAACTGGCTATAAATGTTGGCAGAACTTGTATTTCCTTCTCAGGATTAAAAACAAAATTATCAAAAACATATCCACATCACATAATTCTGAAGATTAGGGACCAGCGCTGTCTGCAGCGCCAGCATCCCATATGGGCACCAGTTCATGTCCTGGCTGCTCTGGCCTTTGCGGGTATCTGGGGAATGAACCAGTGGATGGAAGAGCACCCTCTCTCTGACTCTCTCTCTCTCTAACTACACCTTCCAAAGAAATAAATAAACCGTAAAAAAAAAAAAAATTAACTTTTTGATTCAGAAAAGACTCTGTTGAAGAAAAAACCTGGAGTTTCTGTTCGTAACTAAAACCCTTAAAATAACTATTTTTTTTTAAAGATGTATTTGAAAGAGAGCTACAGAGAGAGGTACAGAGAGAGAGGTCTTCCATCTGCTGGTTTGCTCCCCAGATGGCCGCAATGGCCGGAGCTGTACCAATCCAAAGCCAGGAGCCAGAAGCCTCTTCCAGGTCTCCCCCATGGGTGAGGGGGCCCAAGGACTTGGGCCATCTTCCACTGCTTTCCCAGGCCACAGCAGAGAGCTGGATCAGAAGAAGAGCAGCCAGGACTAGAACTGGCACCCATATGGGACACCAGTGCCTCAGGCCAGAGTTTTAACCCGCTGTGCTACAGCACTGGCCCCTAAAATAACTATTAAAAAAGATCATAAATATACGCATTTCAGGAATCAAAGCTATCAACTTCACAGTGTACATTCTTTAGCAAAGAGAAAGATAAAGCAAAGATAAAGAACACTGCCTCTTTTCCAATTAATAAGCGCTTAACAGATGCTTTATAGTTTCTGTACAGCAGACCCAGGCCCCTGGCACCTGAGAGTCAAATGTCTCCTTTCACCACCCTGCTACTTTCAGTCAGCTACACATCTGTGAGCTTTTCACTCTAAAACAAATCATTAATTTCTGAATTATAAAAAAAAAAGTTACAGGTTTTCTCCTTGCCCAAGAACCTCTGAAATGAAATTATTAAAATAACAGAGTTCCATAATCTCATCCATGTAAGTCAGTCCAAAGCTGACTTCGTCATCATTTTAAGTCTACGGTTACCTCTCTCTTTCCTATGTTGCAAAGGATCCAACAGAGAGAGAAATGAAAATATTTCAAACTACATTACATGAGATGCCGCAAAAGCAACCAAACCAAACTTCCACAGGAAATCTGATTTCTCAACAACTATGAACACCATTAGCAGAACTACACAAACGTAGACTTTTTTCTACAGGGCATCATCTGTTCTTAATTCCTGTCACTCAGAGAATGAAGAAATGCAATGCCCAAACAGAATTGTGGTTTCTAAACTGGATAAAAATTAAGCCAACTTCTGATGAAGAGTCCCTTTACCTCCCATCCTCAAAGAGAATGTTTTCTGAGAAATGGTTTCATCTCATCTCTCGTGAAATGACTAGCTGTAGCTGTGGCCTGAGCTGACAATACAGATCCGCTTCCTCTTTCAATTCTGTCCTAACAAGGCTTTTGTTTGTTTGTTTTAAAAAGCCCACAGGTTTCATCTAATTTATCATTAGAGTATTCCTTTTGGAAAATTTTCCAGGTCAAACTAGAAGATCTACATTCATCTTAACTAATCTCAGCAGGCTACACCAAGGCACAGATTGGGAATAACTAACTCATCAAATGGACTAGGAGAAAACTAATTCTATCAGTAGAGCATTAACATCAGTAGAGCATTAACAATCCAGTTTTCCCCCTAGACTTTCCTATTCTCAATCAATAATTAAACAATAAGTTCTCAAATTGTGATGTCTACCCTTAAATGGTACTTTCCTGATAAAGTTCAAAGCATTTTGTAAGTATGTCAACCCTCTTCAGTCCTACAAGTAAAAAGCTGAGAAACAAATACTATGAATTTCCTTTTACAAATTGGACAAAGAGCCAAAAGGAAAGCTCAAACTAAAACTCAGATCACCATAAACACTACCATATTAATGAAGAAGGATTGCTAACTTGAGTGCAGAGTATTAACATTTCAATTGTTTGCAAAGAAAATTCCATTTAATAAGTGGTTTCTAACTGACTATCTATGACATGCCAGGTGCAGTATGACACACCTTACTTGTTGCTTCTCTTATTCCTCACAAACCTATGAAGGGAATATTATGTTCAATTTACTGACAGTGAAATAAAGTCATTAGTGTAAGATAATACAGTAGGGAAACACAAAAGGGATTCAAAGCTCTGACTGTGTATACTGCAGCTATACACACATTTCCCACAGTACCTTGGCTCTCCTTCCTACATCCACACTGATGCCTTTACCAGCTTTTCTACCTACTCTCCTGATATCACCCTTCAGACAGTTTTTCACTTCCAGCGTTATTTTCATCTCATCTCTCACACAAACACCACTTTCTAAATGATCTGGCCTTGACTTCTCTCTTCTAAAGAGCTTCTCTGAGGGAGCCGCCATCATAATGGTCTCTCTCACTCTTCCCAATAGTATCTCAGAGCTCATATATGAATTTTTTTTAAAAGATTTATTTTATTTATTTGAAAGACAGAGCTACAGAGAGGTAGAAACACAGAGAGAGGTCTTCCATCCACTGATTCACTCCCCAGATAGTCAACGGCTGGAGCTGTGCCGATCCGAAGCCAGGAGCCAGGAGCTTCTTCTGGGTCTCCCATGCGGGTGCAGGGGCCTGAGGACTTGGGCCATTTTCCACTGCTTTCCCAGGCCACAGCAGAGAGCTGCATCATCAGAAGAGGAGCAACCAGGACTAGAACTGGCGCCCATATGGGATGCCGGCGCTTCAGGCCAGAGCTTTAAGCTGCTGCACCACAGCGCCAGCCCCCATATGTGAATTTTAGGCAACATTTTAAGAGCCAGGCAACAGGGACATCAAGATAACATATTATTTGTTTAGATTTTTTGCTTTTTAAAAGATTTATTTATTTATTTGAAAGTCAGAGTTACACAGAGAGAAGGAGAGGTAGAGAGAGAGAGAGAAGGAGAGAGAGAGAGAGAGAGAAGGAGAGGGAGAGGGAGAGAGAGAGGAGGAGAGAGAGGTCTTCCATTCGTTGGTTCACTCCTCAATTGGCCGCAATGGCCAGAGCTGCACTGATCTGAAGGAGCCAGGAGCTTCTTCCAGGTCTCCCATGTGGGTGCGGAGGCCCAAGGACTTGGGCTGTCCTCTACCACTTTCCCAGGCCATAGCAAAGAGCTGGATTGGAAGTGGAGCAGCGCTTTACCCACTATGCCACAGTGCCAGCCTAAAGACTTTTTAAAAGGAAAAAAACTCGATTAAATAGTAACTCCGAAGACTGTACAGCATTAAGTATGGTGGGAAGAAGCTTGACAAATTGATTCTTGGTAGGCCTAGTGAGATGAACAGGCTTTGATAGGTAACTGAGGAAGTAAACAGGAAATTCTAGCAAAACAACATATTTCGAAAGGAATAAAAAGGAATGGTAGTGGGTTAAAGCCCCGGCCTGCAGTGCCAGCATCCCATATGGGTGCCAGTTAGCGTCCTGGCAGCTCCACTTCTGATCCAGTTCTCTGCCATGGCCTTGGAAAGCAGTATAAGATGGTCCAAGTCTTTGGGATCCTGCACCCAGAATGGAAGGCCCAGAAGAAGCTCTTGGCTTCGGATCAACTCAGCCCTGGCTATTGTTGTCATCTGGTGAGTGAACCAGTGGATGGAAGATCTCTCTCTCTCTGGCTCTACCTCTCTGTAACTCTTTCAAACAAATAAAAATAAATCTTAAAAAAGGGGGGGTGTGGGGAGCAACCAAGACTAGACTAAATTACTGGAACTGCTAGGACTAACACTATGCATCTGATCTCCCACCATGTGGCGCTGAGAGAGAATAAACAACTTCCACACAGCTGCCTCACCAATTCAACTAACAAGCTGCAGGAGCTGATCCTGCTCCTGATTGAAGGATAGCAGTGTGCTCGGTGTGTGGGCAGCAGAGTTGGGATTGGTAGAAGAGGACTATAAAGGAGGAGAGAGACAACATGCAGCAGGAACATCTGAGCAACCCCTGAGAGAGCCGGTGGACGGTGTGCCGCTCGCGCGCGCGCGCGCGCGCGGGGGGTGGGGGGACCTGGGACGGTGTCGTTCCTCTGCGAGTGGGGGAAGGTAAGGGATGCCCTATCTGGAAGGAATGGCAAATTTGCAAAGGCTGAAGATGTAAGCATACAAGAAAGAACCCAAAATATGTGCAGCAGTTTCAACCTTTTCCAAAGAATAGGTTACCTGTTCTAGAAGTCAACCCAAGAATCTTTCAATCCATCATGATTTCACGTTCCTAAACATGACAGGACAATGTCACTGATAAAACTGATTCTACACGCCTCCAAACTGGAAAAAAGGTTCTTTTTAATCTGCCCTTTACTAGTCAAGAGTCTGTTGTAGACAATGAAAATAATACTCAAGAAGTATCTTTACAAAATCTGTGTATTCATGAGTGTTTGTGAAAAGGATCTTTTCTCACTTTATTTTTTTTTTATTTGACAGGTAGAGTTATAGACAATGAGAGAGAGAGAGAGAGAGAGACAGACAGACAGAGAGAAAGGTCTTCCTTCCATTGGTTCACCCCCAAATGGCCGCTACAGTCAGCGCTGTGCCAATCCAAAGCCAGGAGCCAGGTGCTTCCTCCTGGTCTCCCATGCGGGTGCAGGGGCCCAAGCACTTGGGCCATCCTCCACTGCACTCCCAGGCCACAGCAGAGAACTGGACTGGAAGAGGAGCAACCAGGACTAGAACCCGTCGCCCATATGGGATGCCGGTGCTGCAGGAGGAGGATTAACCAAGCAAGCCACAGCGCTGGCATTTTCTCACTTTAAAATAATTATCTCTCCATTTCTGTTGAAACAAAATTTCTGCTTTGAGGAGAGTTGAGAGCCTAAAATATTGAGAGAACATGGGAGTTGGAGAAAAGATGTTACTTTCCTTGAGACCAAAAGCAAACAATGCACATGAAGTATCTATTCAACATGCTGTTCTAGCCACTTGGGACCCAAGCATATCCTTGGCGGCTGACCTCAGAAAAGGCAATAGCAGTAAGCCTAACAACTAAGCAAAATATCTGTGATACAGTAACAGAGCTAAAGAATAATAAGAATAGAGGAGTAAAAGAAGACTAGCAGTGCTATGGTGCAGGGTCCTCACAATGACAAGCAGGAGGCCCATCAGACAGATATTTTGATTAAAATTATTCCAGGGGGCAGGCATTTGGCACAAACATAAGCTGCCACTTGAGACACCTACATCCCACACTGGACTGCCTACTCCTGCTTCCTGCCTAGTTTCCTGCTAATATGCACTCTGGGAAGCAGCAGATGATGCCTCAAGTACTTGGGTCCCTGCCACCCACATGGAAGACCCAGATGGAGTTTCTGGGCTACTGGCTTCAGCCTGGCTACTGCAGGCATTTGGAGATGGAAGATCTCTCTCTGTCTGTATCTGTCTCACAGCTTCTCAAATAGAATGCAAATGTAAAAACAGTGTTCCACGCACAGAAAACAGTGAATGCCTTAGGACACATGACTATCATGCTTGAAGGATACAACAAATACAGCTTGAGCCACGTGGACAAAGGGAAGAGGAGCAGTCTGTAGTTTAGGTTCAGAGAGTTGAGAAATCCTGTACAGATTGGTTTTTCCATAGTGTCTACCTGGTATGACATAATTAATTTAACTATGTAAGTGTTCAAATTATGTAATGAACTCCACAAAGTTTTCATATACTCAGATCGTTCAGCCATGGTAGAATTTCGTTAGAATGATAAATAACTATAATTCACTGGTTTTTTTTCTTTTAAAGATTTATTTTGGCAGGTGCCGTGGCTCACTAGGCTAAACCTCCGCCTGCGGCGCTGGCACACCAGGTTCTAGTCCCGGTTGGGGCGCCGGATTCTGTCCCGGTTGCTCCTCTTCCAGTCCAGCTCTCTGCTGTGGCCCACGAGTGCAGTGGAGGATGGCCCAAGTGCTTGGGCCCTACACCTACATGGGAGACCAGGAGGAAACACCTGGCCCTGTAATCTTTTTTTAAAAAGATTTATTTATTTTACTTGAAAGTCAGAGTTACACAGAGAGAAAAGGAGAGGCAGAGAGAGAGAGAGAGAGAGAGAGATCGATCTTCCATCTGCTGGTTCATTCCCCAGTTGGCCACCACGGCCGGAGCTGTGCCGATCCAAAGCCAGGAGCCAGGAGCTTCTTCTGAGTCTCCATGTGGGTGCAGAGGCCCAAGGGCTTGGACCATCTTCTAGCCGGGACTCGAACCAGTGCCCATATGGGATGCCGGTACTGCAGCTGGCGGCTTTACGTGTACGCCACAGTGCCAGCCCTTGAACCCTGTATTCTGCTCCACTGACTTACTTGTCTACCCCTCTGCCAGAATGCCACGATCTGGATTATGTATTACACAGTAAGTCTTCAAATCAAGCAGAATGCTTCTTCTACCTTTTCTCTTTCAAGACTGTTGCAGCAATTCTATTTTAGTTCCTTTGCTTTTCCATATAAATTTTAAAGCTTGTTTTTAATCTACAGAAAAATCTTCCTGAGACTTGATAAAAATTGTGCTAAACATACACAGCAATTTGGGGAGAACTCCAATCTCTCTCAACAGGGTAAGTCTCTCCATATACTAAATCACCTATTCATCTCTTTTATCAGTGTTTTGGTGTTTTCAACACACAACCTGTGTATGTTTTGCTTTCTCATTCCAATCTATATGCCTTTTTTTATGATATATTCATTTTATTTGAAAGGCAGAGTTACAAAGAAGCACAGAGGCAGAGAGGGAGAGAAAGAGAAAGAGAGAAGTAGGTCTTACAACTGCTGATTCACTCTCCAGATGGCCGCAACAGCTGGAGCTGCACCGATCCGAAGCCAGGAGCCAGGAGCTTCTTCCAGGTCTCCCACATGGGTGCAGGGGCCCAATGACTTGGGTCATCTTCTACTGCTTTCTCAGGCCATAGTAGAGAGCTGGATCGAAGTGGAGTAAACCGGGTCTCAAATCAGCACCCATATGGGATCCCAGCACTGAAGGCAGCAGCTTTACCTGCTACGCTACAGCACTGGCCCCTCTCTGCACCTTTTATTTCCTTCATGTGTTGGCTAAGATTCAGTATATTCAGTATATATATATAAAGTTAATATATTTTAAAAACTCATGCTGAAATAATTGCAAAATTTAATAAAATTTCCAAAAGGATAAATTTTTCCTGAATCATGACAGTTGAAAATATGTTATCCAATTACTCAAGCACTTATTTGTATTTTCTACAAATAACAGAATCCTGGCCAGCACGGCAGCTCACTTGGCTAATCCTCCACCTGCGGCGCCAGCACTCCGGGTTCTAGTCCTGGCTGGGGTGCCGGGTTCTAGTCCTGGTTGCTCCTCTTCCAGTCCAGCTCTCTGCTGTGGCCCGGGAAGGCAGTGGAGGATGGCCCAAGTACCTGGGCCCTGCACCCGCATGGGAGACCAGGAGACAGCACCTGCTCCTGGCTCCTGACTCCTGGCTTCAGTCTGGTCCAGTGCTGGCCATTGCAGACATTTAGAAAGTGAGCCAGCAGATGGAATATTGATCTCTCCTTCTCCACATCTCTGAAACTCTGCCTTTTAAATAAAAAAAAATTTTTAATATATAGTGTATAGTACAGTATCAGCATATAGCTATTTTTCAAGGAATGTATTCTGAACCGTATAATAACTGCAAAGTATCTGCTATGTATGGAAATGTTTAAAATGGTAGCATGGGGACCAGCATGGTATCAGAGCAGGTAAATTGCTGCTTCCAGTGCTGGCTACTCACATGGGGTGCCAGTTCAAGTTCTGGCTGCTCCACTTCCAAATCAGCTCCCTGCTAATGTATCCCTGCTAAGACAGTGGATGATTGCCTAAGTATCTGGACCCCTGTTGTACGTGCAGGGACCAGGATGGAGTTCCTAGATCCTGGTTTTGGCCTGTCCCAAACCTAGTGGTTGCTGTCATTTGGGGAGTGAATCACCAGATGAAGATATTTCTCCCTCTCTCTCTCTAACTCTCCTTCTCTGTCATTCTTCCTCTCTGTTGTTCTTCCTTTTAAGGAAATAAATAAATCATTAAAAAAAAAGAAAAAGATATAATGACTATCTATAGGGAAAGGGTATCAGCATCATCCTAGAAACTTTAAAAAAATACACATTTTTGGAGCAAGGTTAAGCCACTGCTTGCAATGCTGGCATCTCATACAAGAGTATTTGGAGCCCCAGCTGCTTTGCTTCTAATACACCTGGGAAAGCAGGGACAGATGGCCAAGTATTTGAACCCCTGTCATCCATGAGGGGGACCTGGATGGAATTCCTGGCTTCAGCCTGGCCCGGCCCTGGTGGTTGTGGCCATTTAGAACATGAACCAGCAGACTGAAGATTTTATTCTTTCTCTCTCTCTCATTCTGTCACTCGGCCTTTCAAATAAAATAAACATATCTTAACAACAAAAAATTACACATTCCTGGGTAAGTGTCTGGCCTAGCTGTTAAAATGCTGGGTTTAGATGCCCACAGTCACTACTGGAGTACCTGGGCATGATTCCTAGCTCCAGTTCTTGATTCCAGTTTCCTGATAATGCAGATCCTGGAAAGCAGGGTTACAACTCAAGAAGGTGGGTTCCGGTCACCCATGTGGGAGACCTGGAGTGAGTTCCTAGCTCCCGGCTCTGGCCCCAGCTGCTGTAGGCATTTGGGGTGTGAATCAGTGAGTAGAAGCCCATTGTCTATCCCTCAAATAAATAAAAAAGAAAAACGGCACATCACAGGGCCCATAAGGACTTAGGGGAAGAGAACTACCACCTCCATGGCCTGCTGTACTGGATGGGAACACAACCAGTAGGAAAGCAGTTGTTGAGTTCATACTTGCAGGAAAAGGATTTGTGTTGAATTGGGTTAGAAAAAGGAGGAAGGATATCTCAAAAAGGGAATGACATATCCGAAGACACTGAGGTATTGAAAACCAGTCACAGTGGGAAAACGCCAAGTGATTTCCCTTTTACTAAAATGAATATAGTGGGGCTGGTGCTGTGGCGCAGCAGGTTAAAGCCCTGGCCTGAAGCGACAGCATCTCATATGGGTGCTGATTCTAGTCCTGGCTGCTCCTCTTCCGATCCAGCTCCCTGCTGTGGCCTGGGAAAGCAGTGGAAGATGGCCCAGGTCTTGGGCCCCTGCACCCATGTGAGAAACCTAGAAAAGGCTCCTGGCTCCAGATTGGCACATCTCCAGCCATTGGGGAGTGAACCAGCGGATGGGAAGACCTCTCTCTCTCTCTGTGTGTGTGTGTGTGTGTGTAAATCTGACTTTCAATAAAATAAATCTTTAAAAAAAAAAAAAAAGAAGTGTGTGAAGGTCAGCACCCTCTCCTCCCACTATGATAATGCTGAAGAACTTTAAATTCTTCATAAAAGTTGTGGGGCAGGGATCGGAGTTTTGATGTGGCAGGTTAAGCCCAAGGTTGTAGCATCCCATATGCGCACCAGTTTGAGTCCCAGCTGCCCCACTTCCCATCCAGCTCCCTACTACTGTGCCTGGGAGAGCAGTGGAAGACGGCTCAAGTGCTTAGGCCCCTTCTCCCATCTAATAGACCTGGAAGAGGCGCCTGACAAGTCTGGTCCAGCCCTGGGTGTTGAGGCCATGTGGGGAGTGAACCAGTGAATGGAAGACCTCTCTGTCTCTATTTTTCTGTAACTCTATCTTTCAAATAAATAAAATAAATCTAGAGACAACCAAGATTGCGGAATAGGGAGGGAGCTTACTGCTCTAATCTAGGAGAAGATAGTTTAAAAAAAAGAGTGGATAGAGTCCAATCTCAGGGAAGTTAGGTAGACAACGGTGAGGAAACTCCATGCAAATTAGAGAGACACTGTGGACCTACTGTGGAGGGTGTGGACATGCACAACTCAGGACCCCAGAGCCTCAGCACCAGCTTTGGAGAATGAGCTGAGACCATACAGCAGCAGCCCAAGCCACTGGTGACAAAGCTGCAGAAAGAGCCTGGCGTGAGTACAGCTTGGAGCCCTGTAGGGGACAGTGTACCTTCCAACATAGAGGAAAAACAGGGGGAGGGAGGCACGTTTCTCCTCGACCACCCGGCACCAGCATCCTGTAACTAGACGAGAGAGGGCGGGTACCATTTTGGACATACATTAACAGCTGAGCCAGCTCATGTCTGCGCAACCAGCAGAGCAGAGGTACCTGTCTGGCTGGGAGAATTCACAGGGGGCTGGGTGCTCATGACTATGGGAACCTTGTGTGCTGGGACTGTGAAAACACTGTGGCTGTGTCTGAGGGTGCAGGGTGTGGCTGGGACTTTGGGCAATCATTACAGGCTACTCGAAACACTCGGAGCTCCCCGATTCCCTGGTGAGGGTCATTGCTGTGGGATCTGTGCTCACACCGAGGACTGCACAGATCCTTTGTGTGGTTCTTGTGGCACTGAGAATGAATATTATACCCACTGGAGGGTAGTGACCAGGCACTGGTCTCCTTGGAGGAGAGGAGATGAGAGACTATGCCAACTGAGCAGATTAATCTTCCCCTCTGATTTAAAAAAAAAAAAAAATGAGAAGAGATTTACTACACCCAATTTGGGTGTCACCCTGGACACTCCCCTAACCCTGAAGCACTGAACAGAGTTCTCTCGCCACACCCAGCACATGCCTCAGGATATTCACTGAAAGAGCAGACCCACTAATCCAAAGAGGCACAGTCCAAAGATAAAAGCCATCAGAGGGAAAAACAAACAAACAAACAAAATATCTCCACAAATGCCAAAAATAAACGCAACTCAAGAAACAAGAGTAAGGAAAACATGATGCCCCCAAAGGAACATAACACTTCAATACTAGAATGTGAAAATGAAGAGACTGAAGAAATGCTGGAAACTAACGTAGGATTACTTAGAAGAACTCAGAAGCAAACCTGTGAATTAAAGAAATCCATACATGACATGAATTTTTACATACATGACATGAAATTTTAAAGAGAAATCAAAATGAAATATTTGAAATGAAGAATTCAATAGATCAAATAAAAATGTGGTGAAAGCCTTACCAACAGACTTGGTCTAGCAGAAGAAAGAATATTCAAGTTAGAAGACAAGTATCTGGAAATTTTAATCAGACCAAAACAGGAAGAAATTAGAAAATGAAAATACAGTGTTGGAGATTTATGGGATACTATCAAATGATCCAACATATGGGTCTTAGGAGTTCCTGAAGGCATGGAAATAACAAAATGGATTAGAAGGCCTTTTTAGTTAAATAATTACAGAAAACTTTCCTAATTTGGAGTAAGAAAGGTATGTCCAGGTACAGGAATGACATAGAACTAATAGATATGACCAGAAAAGATCCTCATCATGACACAGTGTAGTCAAACGTTCCACAGGAAAACATAAAGAAAAGATTCTAAAATGTACATGAGAGAAAAAACAGATTACTTTCAGAAGATTTGCAATTAGACTCACAGCTGACTTCTCATCAGAAACCCTACAGGCTAGGAGAGAATTGCAAGATATATTCTAAGTCTTAGGAGAAAAAAACTGTCAACCCAGAATACCGTACCCTGCAAAGCTCTTATTTAGGAATGAAGGTGAAATAAAGACATTCCATAAAAACAGAAATTGAAAGAATCTGTCACCACTTGTCCAGCCTTACAAAAGATTGTTAAGCATGTGCTACACATAGAAACATGATCTTCACTACGAAAGAAGGCAAAGGCAGAAAATCTCCCAGTGAAAGTACAAAGGAAATCCAAAGTAAACAATAGGAACACTTACGGAAAACCGGCAGGGAAACAACTTACTCTGGCTTTTCTTCTGTAGTTCCTTAGATTTCAAAATACCCTGTTACTGGGAATCTAGCCACATATTAAGGTAATCTGTTTTTGGATCTTTTTAAAAAGACATTGGTTATACTTGATCATCTTTTTTTCCCTTCTCTTATTACGTACCATTTGTGTGTTAAGTCTTAATTCTTATGTCTTTGGGCTTAAGAGTGTATCAGTTATTTTAAATGAATTTTTCACTGTCTTTGAAGCTCAGTCTGTAAGTGTGTTGTTGTCACAAAAGAAAATACTTGGGTTTGCATTACTTGAATAATTGAAAACTGAAATTGATAAAATACATTATGTAGGGGCCGGCGCCATGGCTCACTTGGCTAATCCTCCACCTGTGGTGCTGGCATCCCATATGGGCACCGGGTTCTAGTCCCAGTTGCTCCTTTCCAGTCCCAGTTGCTCCTTTCCAGTCCAGCTCTTTGCTGTGGCCGGGGGGGGGGGGGGGGGCAGTGGAGGATGGCCCAAGTGCTTGGGCCCTGCACCCGAATAGGAGACCAGGAGGAAGCACCTGGCTCCTGGCTTTGGATCGGCACAGCGCCGGCCGTAGCAGCCATTTGGGGAGTGAACCAATGGAAGGAAGACCTTTCTCTCTGTCTCTGTCTCTGTCTCTGTCTCGCTCGCTCTCTCACTGTCTAACTCTATCTGTCAAATTAAAAAAAAAATTATGTAATGAATCAGGTTTTTGTTTCTGGATAAAAGTAGAAACAAAATAAAGATTTGTACTACTTAAAGGAAGAAAATAATGATAGTGCTTATAAGCACGGTGAACGCTTTTATGTTTGAGGCATCCAAAATTCAAGTGTTACTAGATTTTGCTCCTGAAATCCTGCTCTTCTTTTCTGTGCTTCATGCATTTACTCTTTATTGCTGATGCTGCAAAACAGCAGGGTTAACGTGTCATTATATCTGTGTTCATTATGAATCCCATAGCTTTTCTAGTCAGGAAAAAAATAGTCTCAAAAATACTCTTAGTCAGGGCCAGGGCTGTGGCCTAGGGGGTGTGGCTGCCACCTGCAGTGCTGGCATCCCATGTGGGCGCTGCTTAAGAGTCCTGGCTGCTCTACTTCTGATCCAGCGCTCTGCTGTGGCCTGGGAAAGCAGTGGAAGATGGCCCAAACATGTGGGCCCCTGCACCTACATGAGAGACGTGGAGGAAACTCCTGTCTCCTGGCCATTGCAGCCAACTGGGGAATGAACCAGAGGATGGAAGATCTCTCTCTCTCTGCCTCTCCTCTCTCTGTAATTTTCTCTCTTTCAAATAAATAAATAAATCTTTTCTTAAAAAAAATGTTCTTAGTGTCATTTTTTTGGTTGATATTTTACCCACTAATGGTATTTTAGACACCTTTAATATTTATTATTGGTGTTTAAACCTTTAAGGTATCTATAAAAATTCAAAACATTCCTTATTGTATTTGAACTAGTTAATGAAGAATAAGAAAAAAAACTAGCTTATTGAGACTGTAGACGTTTCACTCATTTAATTTCAAAATTTGTAATAAAGGAACTTTCAGAGATAGGTTGAGACCTAATGGTATCCATTAAACTAGCTCCTGTGATGTGGAAAGGAAACCCGGGAAACAGTGGAGTGCCAGTGTGAGGGCATTTACTTGTCATGGTGTGGCTGTAGTGTCCTCATACTTTAATACAGGTAGTGACGCACTGACATTTTTGTTGCCCAATAATGTGGAATAGTGTCCTTTATTTATCTGTACTAAAATAACTATAAATTAATGGAGTCTACAAAGAAAAAACTTTATGATTGTATTGTATTTGGGAGCCCTTGTACAGCTAGGTAAAGTTTCCATGATACAAAGTATTTGGATTTTAAAATTTGCTACTGTAAGGAAGAAGACATGACATTATTCCATGTGCTTAAATGATAACTTGCTTATTGACTTTCAGAAGAAAAAAATGAGTAATTGTCACTGTGTTAGCTATAATGTTAAATTGGCAAGTTGTAGCAGAAAATTTAAATCTGTGAATCTGTGTTTCTCAAATGTGATCCACAGTCGTCTAACACTGCTTTGTATATACTCTAAGTGCTACAAATAGTCAACACCAAACGTGTATTGATACCTCTCAAATGAATGCAACCTTTGATGTAGGTGTTTTGATATGCCTCAGAAAGTATCTGAGTGTCTGTAAATTTTAATCTATTTGAAAATGAAGATGCTCTTTTTATTGTTGTTCCATATTTGGTTTGATTTTTTTACATTTTTACTGCTAATTTAAGTGCAATTTGTTCAATGGTTAAAATGGGGTTGTCAGTGAAGAAACTTAAAAACAGCTTCATTCATGTAACTGCTTAAGTAAAAAGTACATTTAGTGTTCTATGTTCATACACGTTTTATGATCTGTATCTCTGTTTAAATATGTGATGATGTTTAAGCTTTGTTTCTGTTTAATAAAGCTTTTTACCACTGACTAAATGAAAGAATGTATCTTTTTGAAGAGATTTATATTATATAAATAAAAACTGGTTGAAACAATAAAAAAAAGAAAAAAAGAAATCTAAAAATAAAAAGTTACAGAGCATTATCAGAGGGAAATGCACACCAGTCTTGTAACACACAAAAGTTACACTGGGGGACAGCATTGTGGCACAGTGGCTAAAGCTGCCACCTGTGATGGCGGCAATTCATATGATGCTGGTTTGTGTCTCTGCTACTCCACTTCTAATCTAGGCCCCTGCTAATTGCCTGGAAAAGCAGGGTAAGATGGACCAAGTGTTTGGGCCCTTGCAACCTATGTGGAAGACTCAGATGAAGCTGCTGGCTTCTGGCTTTGGCCTGGTCCAGGCCCGGGCCGTTGTAGCTATCTGGGAAGTGAACCAGAGGGAGGAAGGTATTTCTCTCTGTGTAATTCTGACTTTCAAATAAATAAATAAATAAATCTAAAAAAAAAAAAAAATCATGCTGGATACAAGAAGAATACACCTAAGCAAGATAGAATGGAGATATGGAGATCAACTTAGAGGTTATATAATGACCCAAGACTGAATCAAATCATTATGAAGAAGAATAAGAAAAGAGACTGAACACACAATATGGAAATGGAAATTATAACTTAGTAATTACGTAGATGTGGGAGCTATAAGTTTCTGCCTTCCTCAGATATGTGCACAGTGGCATCACTTATGAATACGGAGGGAAAGCACAAAAAGGTTTAGGGTTAGGAACAATGGACTGTGTAAGGAAGGCATGCAAACTCAAGACACAACAAGTATGAGGCAGCTATAGGATATAACGCAGAGATGAGTGACTTGCATAAAATGGCTCTGCAGCCAAGAGACCACACTGCAGATGAGATTTAGGGTCACAAACACAGAGAGGGCAACTGGACTCACAGAAGACAAGATCATCTGTACAAGTGTCAGAGTCAGAAAAGACAGAGAAAATACCTGAAACAAATACAGGCAGAGTCTTGAAAATGGTTGAGTAGCTAGAGAAGAGGAAAAGCAGAAACAAACATACTACCAGGGGAAGAAGGCACAGTCAACAGTATCACAGGTCACAGGAGGGTTAGAAAGGAAACCAATGGAAAGTCCCTCACTGCATTTGGAAATTAGAAAGTTACCAGCACTTTAGAATAAAAGTTTTAGTGAGAATGTTGAAGCAGAAGCACAGGCTGAAGAAAGTACAGGTAATGACAGAGACACACACAATGTGTTTGCGTGTCCATGTGTCCCCATAACTGATAAAGTAGGTGGGGGTTGCGGTGGGATATAAGGGTTTAGATAAGAGACTGGAGCACATTTATGTAATAAAGAGAAAAGTCACTCAAAGGAAAGAAGCTGAAGACACAAAGAAAAGTGGTGAGGACACAGAGTAGTCCCTGAGGAGGAATCAGGATACAAGACTGGCCTAGGACAAGACGAGATAAGGTTCTTCTAGTACTGCAGGAGAGGATGAAAAACAGGAAAATGAGTTTCCAGGTGGTGGAACATGAAGCTGAAGTTATATTCTCTAAGAATGGAAGGAAGATGATATTCCAAATGTGGTGAGTGGTGGGCAAGTCTGAGAGATCACTGACTCAGGACACAGCCTAAGTAGAAGAGAAATGGGACTGACGGCACATGGGGGATCAGCAAGGTACATGAGCCAAGCTGATGCTGAGCTCAGCCTAGGCACATGCTCATTAGCCCGAATTTAGAGAAGATGAGAACTAATGATTCCCAGGTCGGGACTTTACAAGGAGGGTGAAGTAGAGATCCAAAGAGATTTTTTTAAAATATAAGAACATGTGGCTGGTGTCGTGCAATAGCAGTTAAAGGATGCTGCTTGCGATGCTGGCATACCATTCAGGCATCAGTTTGAGTCCTGGCTGCCACACTTCCAATCCAGCTCCTTGCCAATGCACCTGAGAAAGCAGCAGAAGATGGTCCAGGTGCTTGGGCCCCTGCACCTATGTGAGACACCCTGGCTCATGGCTTCAGCCTGGCCCAGCCCTAGCTGTTGTAGCCATTTGGGGAGTGAACCAGCAGCAAATCAAAGATCTCTCTCCCTCTCCTCCGCTCTCTGCAACTCTGCCTTTCAAATAAGTAAATAAATCTTAAAACAAAACAAGAAAGCTATTAAGTAATATGCAGGTTAGAGAAAGAAGTAATACACTACAATAAATGAAAATGTCAAAGAATTAAACAGGAAAGTATACTAGGAGTGAAAGAGCTAGAGTGACAGAAAGCAACCCTTAAAGTAGCAGAGTTTTAAGAATTCAGGATGAAGATGACAGAAGGTCACAATCAAGGAACAATAAGGCTAGAGTTCTATAGTTACTTTCCCAGACACATGAGGTTACGAGGATGCAGGTGGCACCAAAGAGGAGAGGAAAGAGGGAAAAGAAAGGGACTATGAAGCAGTAGAGGACAGAGGTGAGAACAGGGCTGAGATATGGCTGGACCACACCAGCCTCAGAGACCACTGTCATTCATTGGCTGGAGGGTACTGTTTGAGTCTGGGAAGTATCGTGATTATTTGGGAAACATGAGTGAACAGCCTCCATGTGAGCAGGATCAGAAGGTAGTTTTGGGCACTTCACCTGGCAATCCATTTGCACCTCACTAAGAGGGAAACACAGGAAGGAGCCTGAGACCAATGATGAACAGAGGACTGACAAGCACAGACTAAACTGTGCAGCTGCCAACTGCAGGTACCCAATAGCCAGTTGGGGGTACAAATCTAAAACTTAGAAGGCAAATCCCAAGCAGGTTTATTGACTTCTACACCAGACAGTAATTTGTTACAAATGCCTTAGTTTTTTTTTTTTTTTTTTTGAAGTATCTCATCTAGCTTAAAAAAAAATTTCCTCAACTTATTTCAACCCAGTACAGCTAAAGAAGAAACTCAAGGGACTGGTGTTGTGTTACAGTGAGTTGAGATGCCACCTCATATTGGACCACTACTCAGTCTCAGCTGCTCACCTCCAATTCAGTTCCCTGCTAATGCACCCAAGAGCAGTGGGCGAAGGCCAAAGTACTTGAGGCCCCACCATCCACAAGAAAGACCCAGATGGAGCCTGGCTCCTGGCTTTGGCCTGGCCCAGCTCCAATCATTGTAGACATTTAGGGAGTGAACCAGCATATGGAAGATATCTCTCTTTCTGTCTCTCCTCTTTGTCATGCTGCCTTTCCAATAAATAAATCTTTCTCTTTTTTTAAAAAAGGGACCTAAATGTAGCTTAGCACATCCAACAATGGTAATCACAACAAAAATGTAAAAATTAAAGACAACAGCAGGGTTTAGGAAGGAAGATGGGCGTGAAGTGGCTGTGACCACAGAAAGGCATCAGGATCAGTTGTGCCATGATAAAATTGCACAGAACTAGGGCCAGTGTTGTGGCATAACAAGTTAACCTGCCACCTGTGATGCTGGCAGCCCATACTGGTGCCAATGTGTGTCCCAGCTGCTTTACTCTGAATCCTGCTCCCTACTAATGTGCCTGGGAAAGCAGCAGAAACTGGCAAAAGTACTTGGGCCCCTGGATCAGATGAAGCTCCTGCAAACGTTTGGGGGAGTTAATCAGTGGATGAAAGAACTCTCTCTCTCTGATTTCCTTCTCTTTAACTTTGCCCTTCAAATAAATTTTAAAAACTCTTTCAAAAGAAGTTGCACAGAACTAAACACATTCACACACAACTGCATGTAAGACAGAATGGCAGGCTGGCGCCGCGGCTCACTAGGCTAATCCTCCGCCTAGCGGCGCCGGCACACCGGGTTCTAGTCCCGGTCGGGGCGCCGGATTCTGTCCCAGTTGCCCCTCTTCCAGGCCAGCTCTCTGCTGTGGCCAGGGAGTGCAGTGGAGGATGGCCCAAGTGCTTGGGCCCCGCACCCCATGGGAGACCAGGATAAGTACCTGGCTCCTGCCATCGGATCAGCGCCGGCCGCAGCGTGCCGGCTGCAGCAGCCATTGGAGGGCAAACCAATGGCAAAAGGAAGACCTTTCTCTCTGTCTCTCTCTCTCACTGTCCACTCTGCCTGTCAAAAAAAAAAAAAAGAATGGCTGGATGGACTGCATCAGTGTCAATCTCCCAGCTGTGATATTCCACTGTAGTTACATAAAATAATACCATCAAGGCAAAGATATATTAGATCTCTGTGCTCTTTTAAAAAATTTATTTATTTATTTGAAAGGCAGAGCAAAAGCAAGAGCGGAAGAGAAGGAGGAAGAGAGGGGGAAGGGAGATAGAGATATTCCTTCTGCTGGTTCACTCCCCCAAACAGCCACAATGGCCAGGGCTGGGCTGGGCTGGGCTGAAGTTAGGAGGCCAGGAGGACAGGAACTCCGTCTAGGTTTCCCACATGGATGGTAGGGGCCCAAGAACATGGAACATCTTCTGTTGCCTTCTCAGGGACATTAACAGGGAGCCAGAAAAGAACTGGGACAGCCAGCACTCAAATCGGCACTATGATATGAAAAACCAACATCACAAGAGGTGGCTTAACCCACTGCAGCACAATGCTGACCTCAGGGATCTGTGTTATTTCTTTCAACTTGCATGCAAATCTACAGGAATCAAAACACAAAGGGTTTTGTTGAAAGTTTTTAAAAGATAGCAAAATAAGGAGTAATGTTTCTACAGCTAAATTATTCTCACCAGAAAACTGGAGCAGAGTGAGAAGATACCTAGGTGTTAGAATTACTGCCCACAACCCCATTCCCTGAACACACCCCACACCAAAACTGCTGCCATGGTAACCCACAGGTTTCAGAGGAAGCTTCTTATACCCTCAAATGTGTTCCAACTGAGAAAAGCAGAAAACCTCTCTTCTAGCTACTTTTCTTTATTAACACTTGAAAAAAACATAATAATTTACAATAAATATTAAATTTTTAAAAAGATTTATTTACTTATTTATTTGAAGGGCAGAGTTATAGAGAGGGAGGGAGAGACAAAGAGAAAGAAAGCTCTTCCATTCACTGCTTCACTTCCCAAAACAGCCGCCAACAGGGCAGGGTTGGATTAGGCCAAAGCCAAGAGCCGAAAACTTCATTTGGGTTTCCCCTATGGATGGCTGGGGCCCAAGCATTTGGGCCACCTTTTGCTGCTTTCCCAGAAATATTGGCAGAAAGCTGGATTGCAAGTGGGGCAGCTGGGACATGAACTGGCACCCATATGGGATACTGGTGTTGTAGACAGTGGCTTAAACCACTGTACCATAATGCCAGTCCCAATATGAAATATTTTAGTCAATACATTTGTAATGGGGATGTACTTGGTCAACATAAAGAAAAATATTCTATTTGTATCAGATAAAAAATATGGATTTTCAGTGGTTTAATCAGACTTTAAACAACCATAATCAAGGAATACAATCATAAAAAGGTGTACAGTCTGTGGCCTTGAATAGAGGACAACTTACTTAGCCTATCCAGGAGACCTTGGCACACCAGCACCATGTCCTAGTCAACTAGGAGAAAGATTAGACATGAGCAGAAAGCTGCATCTCATCAATTTGATTCATATGCATTTTAAATTGCTTAGCAAGAAGCAGCTTTAAAGAAAAACTGTTTAGCCACTGAAATCAAACATGGGGAAACACTAGACTGGAACTGTAGCCCAGCTAAGATTTAAATGATTTGTATCAAAAGAACAAAGAAGGAAAAAAAAAAAAAAGGAATCACATCATGACAAACACATTTAAAAACCCTAGTATTATAATTATTTACAAAATGGTGCTTGTGTGTGTACAGCACAATCTAAATGTCAAGCCGCAGAGGAACTGTTGGGTCAAAAAATGGAATATGGGGGTGGGGAGGGCGGGCAGCATTGTGGCATAACAGGTTAAGCCACTGCTTTCAGTGCTGGCATCCCATATGGGTGCTGGTTTGAGTTCTAGCTACTCCACTTCCGATCCAGCTCTCTGCTACGGCCTGGGAAAGCAGCAGAAGTTGGCCCAAGTCCTTGGGTCCCTACACCCGCGTGGGAGACCAGAAGAAGCTCTTGGCTTCAAGCTTTGGATTGGTGCAGCTCCGGCTGTTGCGGCCAATTGGGGAGTGAACCATCGGATGGAAGACCTCTCTCTCTCTGTCTCTCCTTCCCTCTCTGTGTAAATCTTTCAAATAAATAAATAAATCTAAAAAACAAAGAAATGCATATAACAAAACATATATTTAATAATAGTTATTTTAAAGAAAGAAAAATTAAACATAACAAAAGAAAAACAGGTAGGTAGGAAATATATCAAAATAATGGTGGCTGTATTTGAAGGATGAAATAATTATGGGTAATAATTTTTCCTCTAATATTTCTTGAAAATCTTTTTAAAAATTTATATTCCTTGAAAATAATATTTCCCTCCACTGTGCCTTGAAATTTTAAGAATATATAAGAAAATAAGAAAAAACTTATTGCAGTAACAACTCTGACCCCAAACCCTCCTTCTCACTGTATCCTGTACCCTTAAACAAACCAAAACACACACACACAAACTCACGAGTACTTACATGGGCTTACGTCTCTGTATCTGTTTCGATTTCTGTTTTCTGGAAATTTGGCCACTCTGTGAGGATAGTCATGGGACTCATTTCGAATTTCCTTAAAATAACAAAAATAAATTTTAATATCCCTCACTTAAATTTATACAGCAAAACATATTTCCAAAATATAAAATATTTATACGGCACTTCATATATACTTCGTACTTTGCAAAACAAACTGTATACATCACTTCAATGAATCCTCACACCACTAATGGAAACAATTCTCTGCCATATTTTGTATGGCAGGATAAGAATCTTTGAGAACTTAAACAATCTGTTAGAAGTGACACAGCTCATAGATGGCAGCCCCCAGGACTGAACCAAAGTCCTTCGGATACCAAAGTCTGTGCTCAAGATCTATTTATTTACTGATTATTAGGCTCTATCCAATATCTCTAAACATGAAATACTTTATGTAGTAGAATTATAGCAATGGAGATACTCAAGATTAGACACATCACACTCAAATGCTACCTACAACTCTTTTATATAACATTTACTTAAATTCTGGAGTTTCTACCTTAAAAATCTTCATCTATTTCCTTATCTTCATGCCACATGACTGTTACTTTGAGTGCAAAATTTGTTTCTAAAGTCATAAATAATTAGCAAAAACTGGTAAGCTTAAGGCTCATTTTAGGGCTTCTGTATTCCATTATGGGAGATATCCTGCCAGTGTACGACTCTGCAGCTTACATGGGTGCCCAGTGCGATCATGTCTTCTCATCCAAAAGGAACATATTCCAAGAATTTAGGTAAAAAGGAGAAATGCCATATTTCAAAAAACTATGCTTTAGCATCAAAAATTAAATTGCCCATGGTACCACATAAGAAGAAGCATTCTAAAAGTCAGGCACCAGAGGCAGGTAGTTGGCCCAACAGTTAAGAAGCTGGTTGGGACAGCCATATCCCCACAATCAGAGTGCCTAGGGTCAAGTCCCATCTTTACTCTTGATTCCAGCTTCCTGCTAATGCAGACCTGGGAAGCAGCAGGTAATGGTTCAAGTGGTTGAGTCTCTATTACACATATGAGAGACCTGCACTGAGTTCCTAGCTTCTGGCTTCAGCCTGGCCCAATCTCAAATACTAGAGACATTTGAGGAGCGAATCAGCAAATAAGAGCTCTCACTGTGTGTGTGTGTGTGTGTGTGTGTGGGAGCAGGAGCAGGAGCAGGAGCAGGAGCTAGAGAGGGAGCAGGAGGGAGGGAGAGGGAAGGAGGGAAGGAGGGAGGGAGGGAGAGAGGGGGAGAGAGAGAGAGAGAGAGAGAGAGAAAGAGAGAGAGAAAAGAAATTTTAGGGGTTGGTGCTGGGACATAGCAGGCTAAGCCTCTACCTGCAGCACAGGCCTCCCATATGGGCGCCAGTTCAAGTATCAGCTGCTCCTCTTCCAATCCAGCTCTCTGATATGGCCTGGGACAGCAGCAGAAGATGGCCCAAGTTCTTGGGCCCCTGTACCTAAGTGGGAGACCCAGAAGAAGCTCCTGGCTCCTGGCTTCAGATTGATTCAGCTCCAGCCCTTGCAGCCATTTGGGGAGGGAACCAGCAGATGGAAGACTTTTCTCTATCTCTCCCCCCCATCTCTCTATAACTCAACCTCTCAAATGAATAAATAAAATCTTCAAAATAAAAGAAATTTAAAAAATTTATAGTGGCATAGCAGGTAAAGCCACAGCCTGCAATGCTGGCATCCCATATGGACACTAGTTCGAATCCTGGATACTCCGCTACTGACCCAGCTCCCTGCTAACGGCCTAGGAAAGCAGCAGAGGATGGTCCATGTGTTTGTGGGAGAACAGGAAGAAGCTCCTGGCTCCTGGCTTTGGCATGGACCAGCCCAGGCCACTGTGGCCATATGGGGAGTAAACCAGCAAATGAAGATCTCTCTTCCTTTCAAATAAATAAATAAATCTTTTAAAAAATTTATGAAAGGCACCAGATAGTTTTATAAATTAAGCATAAATAATTCAATGCATTTCTTAATGAATGTCCTTGGGGTTCCTTACTCCTGTGTCTGCCAATTCTCAACAAGCCCTAAATCAGGGCTTATTTTTCTAGTTTGTATCTTCCTTTGGATCTACCATATACACTCAGCAGTAAACAGTCAAAATATTCTCTGTATATATTTGCTGAATTTCCACCTACTTTCAATCCTTTAACTCAATTGGTTCCTAATGAGTTTTTTTCCTGAGGCACAGTGAAGAGTAGATAAAATTTTAAGAGAAAAAAAAAAATAAAGATTTTAGGTGCTGGCGTTGTGCAGTGGTGGGCCATCACTTGCAATGCTGGCATCCCTTAGCAGCTACTCCATTTGCAATAAAGCTCCCTGAAAATGTGCCTGGGAAAGCAGTGCAGGATGACCCAAGTGTTTGGGCCCCTGCATCCACATGGGAGACCCAATGAAGCTCCTGGCTCCTGTCTTCATTCAGCCTGGCTCAGCCCTGGCTGTTGCAGCCATCTGGCGAGTGAACAAGCAGATAGAAGATCGATCTCTCTCTCCCCCTACCTCTAACTCTGCCTTTTACGTAAAATAAATAAATAAAAACTTTGTGGAGTATAAATAGGATGCCTTAAAGCTACAATTACACCACAAACCAAAACACAATTGAATAGTTTTATTATTTTAAATCTTTATTTCATTAGTCTTTTCAAAAAGAAGTTGTTCACTTCATTGGTAATCTTCTATCATTATTTTTGTCCTTGTTTTTGTTTCCTCCCGCTCTCTTTGGGTTGATCTGATAGTTATGAGTATTCTTTTAAAAGCTCATAGAAAACTGTATTAAAAGGTAATTTTACTTTGGTACAAAATATTTTGAAAGCCACACTTTTTCTCATAATATACACTTCCTGAAGATTCCCATATTTTATAATTTTTTATTCCCCCAATGTTCTTTATTGATAGAACATGATGCACAAGTTTCTAACCTGAACTCAATTTTTCTGAGACTGGAACACTAAAAATATTTCTGTGGGGCCAGCGCTGTGGCGTACTCGGTTAAGCAGCTTCCTGTGATGCCAGCATCCCAGTTCAAGTTTCGGCTGCTCCATTTCCAATCCGGTTCCCTGTTAATGCACCTGGAACAGCAACAGAAAATGGCCCAAGTGCTTGGGCCCCCTACACCACATTGGAGACCCTGAAGAAGCTCCTGGCTCCTGGTGCCTAGCTTGGGTCTGGACCAATTCCGGCCATTGCAGCCATTTGGGGATGGAAGATATCTCTCTCTCTCTCTCTCTCTCTCTCTCTGCCTTTCAAAAAATTATCTTTAAAAAATTTTTTGGAAGATATAAGACACTTATTAGCTTATAATATGCAACATCAATTTTACTTCTTCCAAATCAACAGTTGAATTAATACCATTTATGGATTTTCACATGTATCAGTAACACTTGCTCTATCATAAACCAGGTTTTCATACACACATGGGTCTGTTTCTAGCCCCCCCCCCCCCTTTCTTAATTTGAAAGGCAAAGGTACAGAATGAGGAGAAGAGAGAGAGAGAGAGAATATGTTTCATCTGCTTGGTCAGTCCCAAATGGCTGCTGCTGGGCCAGGCCAAAGCCAAGAGCCCAGAGCTTCCTCCGGCTTTCCCACATGGGCTGGGTCCAAGCACTTGGCCATCTTCTGTTGCTTTCCCAGGTACATTAGCAGGGATCTGGATCGGCAGTGGAGCAGCCAGGTCGCAAAATGGCACTGATACAGGATGCCAGCATTGCAAGTGGAGGTTTAATCTGCTACACCACAATGTGGAGAACCCCTCTAAGTCCTCTTATAGTTCACAGAATGATTTATTTACTGTCTGACAGTTTCAAATTTGTTAGTATAGCTTTATTTTTTTTTTTAAGATTTATTTTATTTATTTGAAAAGCAGAGCTACAGAGAGGCCAGAGGCAGAGAAGAGAGGTCTTCCATCCCCTGGCTCACTACCCAAATGACTGCAACAGCTAGAGCTGGAATGATGCAAAGCCAGGAGCCAGGTACTTCTTCCAGGCTTCCACGTGGGTGCAAGGGCCCAAGGACTTGCTTCAGCAGACGCTGAACTGGAAGCGGAGCCGCTAGGACTTGAACCAGTGCCCAAATGGGATGCTACACCACAGTGCCAGGCCCACTATAGCTTTATAACAGTGTATCTGGAAGAGCAAGTTGTTCCCCAGCTATTTTCCCCATTTGTGTTGTAGTTCATGAAATTTTAATTCATTTTGCAATTTTCTTCATAAAAGTATTTTAGGTTAACATAGAGGTTTACTCTCAGAAATTTTATAGTCTTTCTTGCTGTGTAAATGAATTTCTTAAAAACCTATTTATATTATTAGTCTATTACAAATGCACTGGCTTGTGGGCCGGCGCCGCAGCTCAATAGGCTAATCCTCTGCCTGCGGTGCTGGCACACTGGGTTCTAGTCCCGGTCGGGGCGCCGGATTCTGTCCCGGTTGCCCCTCTTCCAGGCCAGCTCTCTGCTGTGGCCCGGGAGTGCAGTGGAGGATTGCCCAAGTCCTTGGGCCCTGCACCCCATGGGAGACCAGGAGAAGCATGTGGCTCCTGGTTTTGGATCAGTGCGGTGCGCTGGCCGCGGTGGCCATTGGAGGGTGAACCAATGGCAAAGGAAGACCTTTCTCTCTGACTGTCTCACTGTCCACTCTGCCTGCCCAAAAAAAAAAAAAAAAAAAAAAATGCACTGGCTTGGGGAAAGAGGTGTGAGAATGCTTAAAATCATGGGCAAAGGCAAGCCTCTTTCCACTGACTAGCCTATCTTCATACACACACACACACACACACACACACACACACACCCTTTCCTACAGCTAGGTCCACCAGTCAATTGCTAATTCCTATCTTGAAACCCACAGAAACACACTTATTTGGGTACACTACACAAGTCCCAAGTACAGCTTAGAGAAGAGATTTAAAAGTTATGAAACACAATAGGGGCCTGGCACTGTGGCACAGTAGGTTAATCCTTCTCCTGAGGCGCAGGCATCCCATATGGGCACCAGTTCTAGTCCCAGCTGCTCTGCTTCCGATCCAGCTCTCTGCTGTGGCCTGGGAAAGCAGTGGAAGATGGCCCAAGTCCTTGGGCCTCTACACCCACGTGGGAGACCCGGAAGAAGCTCCTGGCTCCTGGCTTTGGATTGGCACAGCTCCAGCCATTTCGACCATCTTTAAGACTTTATTTATTTATTTGAGAGGCAGAGTTACAGCGGTGAGAGGGAGAGACAGAGAGAAAGGTCTTCCTTTTGTTGGTTCACTCCCCAAATGGCTGCAATGGCCAGAGCTGCTCCAATCCGAAGCCAGGAGCCAGGAGCTTCTTCCAGGTCTCCCATGTGGGTGCAGGGGCCCACAGATTTGGGCCATCTTCTACTGCTGTCCCAGGCCATAGTAGAGAACTGGATTGAAAGAGGAGCAGTCGGGATACAAACTGGCGCCCATATGGGATGCCGGTGCCGCAGGTAGAGGATTAACCTACTGCGCCATGGTGTCGGCCCCCAAGTAAAATCTTTAAGAAAAAAAGAAAACAAAACACAATGGAACAGCCAAGTCTTGGGGTTAAGAAATACATCCCTGGGGCCAGCACTGTGGCTTAGTGGGTTAAGCCACTGTTTGCAGTGCTCCCATTCCATATGGGTGCCAGTTCAAGTCCTAGCCGTTCCTCTTCTGATCCAGCTCCCTGATAATGGCCTGGGAAAGCAGTGTTAGATGGCCAAAGTCCTTGGGCCCCTGCAATCAGATGGGAGGCCCCAAAAAATTCCTGGCTCCAGCCCTAGCCGTTGCAGCCATCTGGGGAGTGAAGCAGTGAATGGAAGATGTCTCTCTCTGTCTCTCCATCTCTCCGTAACTCTTTCAAGTAAATAAATCTTTAAAAAAAGAAGAAGAAATACATTCCTAACACAAATAAATTTCTTTTTGGTCAATTAAAGGAACTCTTGTAGTAAGTCCAATTCTCTGAAACTTCCAATGTTACCACTGTTCTCCATACCTTTATTTCAGTGAATTTAGGAAGGTAAGAATCCTCAATGCTTTAAAAAGCAACTCCCAGAGATGCACACCAGCTGCCTATTCTAATAACCCTTCTTTCTTCCTGAGGGTTTCTGATTTTATTTTCTAATTTACAATGAACTCAACTAAAAATCTCTATTTCCCAATATCCCTTAGGGCTAAGAACGGTCCTAAGGGACACAGTCTGGAAAATGGTAATAAGCAGTCATGGGTTGGTTGTAGGAATCTTGTCCTCATTGGGGGGCAGGGGGAATGGGACTAGGCAGGAGCCATTCTGTGACATGATAAAAAGCACATTCCAAGGAAGCTTAAACAGAAATAGAGGGCCTAGGTTATGGGTGAAATCATGGAGCCCTAGTAACAGCCCAGAACTCCCTATTTCCAGAATTCTCATCATACAAGAAACATAAATCCTATTCGTTAAGTGGGCTATTTTGATTTTCTTTCCCATGTAGCTACATCACGTCTGTAACTTAAACACAAGGCATAATCAAATCTCAACCATAACTACATCTGACACTGATGAGACATTTTCAGGAATACTCAAGAGACAAATAATTTCATAAGCATTTTGTATACGCATTAAAATACAGTGTCTCTCAAAATGGGGCTGAGATGGCAGACAGCTGAGTTATTCCCCAGAGCTATCATATATGGCAAAACCAGTTCTACTGATGTTCTGGTGCTGAAACTATCTAGTTTTGTAGCAGAAAGAACCCATGAACAGTAGCCCTAAATACAACCTCAAGAATGTTTCTGGTCAGCAGTAAAACCCACTAATCCAGGGTTCTCACATTTGGTACTTACAATTGGGGTTGGACAATCCCTTGCTGCGGGGGAGGTCTATGAACTAACTGCAGGGTGTTTAGCAAGAGCACCCTTGCCTCTACCACCTCCTCCCTCCCACATTGTGGTAACAAAAATCTCCCCCAGACATTGTCAAATGTCCCTAGACAGTAAAATCTATAAACATACCTCTACCAACACCCAGGCAAGAACCACCACTCTATATTCTAATGCCAAACCATACCTTTAATTACAACTAAATTTAAATGGCAAGGATCTTTGTTTTAAAGTAAAAGTTAAGTAAAAATTAGAAGTCGAATTTCTTTTTAATATGATTTTTTACTCAAAAAAAGCAAGAAAAAATTGAGTCACTAGTTGATTCTTTTTAAATGTCAATGATCCAAAGTATAAGCAGTTCTGGGGTGAACATTCCACACAGTGATTAAGATGTCACTTGCGATGCCAGTTTTTTGTCTCAGTGTGCCTTGGTTCGAGTTCTGGCTCTGTTCCTGATTCCAGCTTCCTGATAATGTGCACCTTGGGAGACAACAAATGATGGCTCACGTAGCTGGGTCTCTACCATGTACCTGGGTCACCCAGACTGAGTTCTCAGCTTCTGGTTTCCTCCTGGCCCAGCCCCAGCGATAGCCGGCATCTGGGGAGCACACAAGCAAATGGGAGCTCTCTGTCTGCCTTTCAAATAATAAAATTTTAAAAATAAACTTAACAAAGTGTAAGCAATGAAAACATAAATGTATCTTTCAGAGTTGCTTACAATGTTGGGAGGCTAAAAATAACCCAAATGGCTAATCACAGAGAGGATTGGTTAAATAATTCCAAATGATTTTCATGCCACCATTAAAAAAAAAAAAATAGGCCCTCACGTCAACAGCAGCATAAACTCACAGTCTTTTGGAAGGAATATAAACAGAGAAATAATAAATTGGTAAATAAAACTGAGCCATTCTGTGCTATTTGGTAAAAAAAAAAAAAAAAAACAAACAAACAAACAAAAAAAAACACCACATAGCTTCACAACTATATTTAAAGTTTACATAGCGGGTGAAGCCGCAGTCTGCAGTGCCAGCATCCCATATGGTCACTGGTTCAAGTCCTGGCAGCTCCACTTCTGATCCAGTTCTCTGGTATGGCCTGGGGAAGTGGCAGAAGATGGCCCAGGTCCTTGGGCCCCTGCATGCACGTAGGAAGCCCCGGAGGAAGCTCCTGGCTCCTGGCTCCTGGCTTTGGATCGGTGCAGCTCTAGCCAATGTGGCCAACTGGGGAGTAAACCAGCGGATGGAAGACCTCTCTCTGCCTCTCCTTCTCGTGTGTAACTCTTTCAAATAAATAAATAAATAAATCTTTTTAAAAAAATAAAGTTTATATACACATAGATTCCTATATTGATTGTCCACCTCCTCATTTTCCCAAAAAAATCTAATTTTCAGAACATTATTAAACTCCAGGCTGGCGCCGCGGCTCTAATAGGCTAATCCTCCGCCTGCGGCACCAGCACACCGAGTTCTAGTCGCGGTTGCCCCTCTTCCAGGCCAGCTCTCTGCTGTGGCAGCCCGGGAGTGCAGTGGAGGATGGCCCAAGTCCTTGGGCCCTGCACCCCATGGGAGATCAGGAAAAGCTCCTGGCTCCTGGCTCCTGGCTTCGGATCAGCGCGGTGCGCCAGCCGCAGCGCACCGGCCGCGGCAGCCATTGGAGGGTGAACCAACGGCAAAGGAAGACCTTTCTCTTTGTCTCACTGTCCACTCTGCCTGTCAAAAAAAAACTCCAACCAATGTCCTTATAGCTTATCTCCAGGCAAAAGATTATAATTTTAAATTCTGAAATATTTACTTTCAACATAAATACTTTCTTCAATTATTTCACTTAATTTTTTAATATATGTAATATTTAATACCTCCCATGGGAGCAGGTGTTTAAGCCCACCAATTAAGACAGCTTTGTCCTACAATGGAGCACCTGGGTTCGATTCCCAGCTCTAGCTCCTGATCCCATCTTTCTGCCAATGTGGACCCCGGGAGCCAGCAGTGAAGGTTTAAAATAACTGGATTCCTGTCACCCATGCAGGATACTTAAATTATGTTCCCAGTTCCTGGCACCAGTCCCAGCCCAGTCCTGGCTATCACAGGGATCCAGGGAATGAACAAGCAGATGGGAACCTGCTGTCTCTCAAATAAAAAAAAATTTAAATATATTCAAACATCCTTGAAATTTATTTTCATATACTTCAAATAACTAGCCAAACTGATTTTATTATAGAAATAGTTTTGCTATGCTCAAATAATGGTGGGCTGAAATGCAGGAATAAGAGATTTACTTTTTATAAACTCATTCTTCATTTTGTAAGTAATGACTGTGCCTAATTTATACTATTTAAGAATGTAAGAATTCTCAAAAATCTCAGGACTTAGGTTTAAGAAATTCCAAAGTGAACTTCACATAAAGCCATCACTATAATTTCAATTTTTTATTCCAACAAACCAGATGGCAAAATAATTCTTTCATGAGCAACAAATCAGATGGTAACAGAATTCTTTCATGAGGGTCACAGAATTCAGAAAGTCCTGTTTAAGCAGACATTGAAAAAAAAAAAAAAACTTGTTGCTATGACCTTTAAAGAAACTGATCCAGGAAGATCTGTCTCATGAGTGTTATTTTTTTTCTTATTAGAAGCCTCGAGTATTTAAAAAACAAAACAAAACAAAACCAAAAATGCTCAGTATTAAAGCTAAACATGTTTACTCTATGATCCAGCAATTATACTCATGGGTATTTATTTCCAAAAGAAAAAAAGAGTGCTTTAGTCTACCCACACAAGACACATATCTATAGATTTGTATTCATAATACCAAAACCTGAAGGAAAAAAATTTCAATTGTGCACAAACATGAATTATATAATAGTCATTTAAGGGAATATTATGCAACTTGAAAAAAATTCTGCTTCATGCGGCAATAGGAATGAATTTCACAGACATGCGGTCAACGATAAGAAGGCAGACACAGAAGAGAACATACTGTGACAAGTGTTTAGCCTGATGGTAAAGAGATCTGCATCTCATATCAGATACTTCAGGTTTTATTTCTGGCTCCAGGGGCCAGTTCCAGCTTCCTGCCAATACAGACCTTAGAGGCAGAAGACAATGGTTCAAATGGTTGGGTCCCTGCCATCCATATGGAAGACCTAGATTGAGTTCCTGGCTCCCAGCTTCAGTATCTTGCAGGCACTGGCAAGTGAACCAACGGATGGCAGCTCGCTTGCTCACTCACTCTCCCTCTGCCTCTCAAAATAAAATAAAACCTAGGAAGCAGGCATTTAGCTTAGCCTAGCAGTCAGGATGCCGGTGTCCCACATCAAAGCACCTGGCACTAGCTCCTGACTCTCGGGAGGCAGCAATGTTGGTTCAAGTGAGTGGGTTCCTGTCTCATGTGGGAGACCTGCACTGTGTTCTAGGCTCCTGGCTCTGGTTTGACCCAGCCACTGCAGGCATTTGGGGAGTGAATAAGCAAGATGAGGGTTGTCTGAGTGTGAATGATAGTGAGTGTATGTGTTGGGTCTCTCAAATTAAAAAAAAAAAAATTTTAAGCTATGCATTTTTTTAAAAAAATTTACTTACTTGAAAGGCAGAGTTACAGAGAGGCAGAGGCAGAGGCAGAGAAAGAGAGAGGTCTTCCATCTGCTGGTTCATTCCCCAGGTGGTCGCAATAGCCAGAGCTGTGCCGATCCAAAGCCAGGAGCCAGGAGCTTCTTCCAGGTCTTATTCCAGGTCTCCCACATGGGTGCAGGGGCCCAGGGACTTGGGCCATCTTTCACTGCTTTCCCAGGCCACAGTAGAGAACTGGATAGGGAGTAGAGCACCCTTATCTAACTGGTGCCCATATGGGATGCCGGCACTGCAGGCAGTGGCTTTATCCCCTACACCACAGTGCCAGCCCCTAAGCTATGCATTTTTTAAGATTAAGACAGGGATGGACATTTCGCACAGTACCTAAGACATCACTTGGGATGATCTCATTTCATATTCGAAGGTCTGGTTTAAATCCTAGCTCCTCCTCTTCCAATCCAGCTTCCTGCTAATATCTACCCAGGGAGGCAGGTAATGGTTCAAATACTTGGGTCCCTGTCACCCACATAGGAGACTTGGGTTGAGTTCCAGGCTCCTGGCTTTGTCCTGGCCCAGTGAGGAGGGAAGCTCTCTCTCTGCCTTTCAAATAAAAAAGTGAAAATAAAATTTAAAAATTAGACAATATGAAATTCCTCAATGTAAAGTCAAAAATACACACACACACACACACACACACACACACACATATTTGTATGTACATGTATTTCCTTCTTCTGGTGACAGCTCTTAAAATTAACTTTGTAGGGCCGACGCTGTGGCGTAGCCAGTTAAAGCCATGGCCTGTGGCACCAGCATCCTGTATAGACTCTAGTTGGAGTCCTGGCTGCTCCACTTCTGATCCAGCTCCCTGCTGATGCAACTGGGAAAGCAGCAGATGGCCCAAGTGCTTGGGACCCTGCACTCATGTGGGAGACCCAGAAGAAGCTCCTGGCTTCAGCTCAGCTCAGCTCCGGCCATTGTGGCCATTTGGGGAATGAAAGATGAAAGATCTCTCTCTCTCTCTCTCTCTCTGTAACTCTTTAAAAAAAAAATTAACTCCATTAATTTGAACTAAAGGAAATCTAGCTGAATTACAAACTCTTCAAGGAAAAAAAATTGTCATTAAAGTATACATGGTCGTAAATGGATGTGTCTATGAAAATCTTAAGTCTCAGCCGGTGCTGCAGCTTAATAGGCTAATCCTCTGCCTGCGGCACCGGCACACCGGGTTCTAGTCCTGGTCGGGGCGCCGGATTCTGTCCCGGTTGCCCCTCTTCCAGGCCAGCTCTCTGCTGTGGCCAGGGAGTGTAGTGGGCCAGGATGGCCCAAGTGCTTGGGCCCTGCACCCCATGGGAGACCAGGATAAGTACCTGGCTCCTGGCTTCGAATCAGCGCAGTGCGCCGGCCGCAGCGGCCATTGGAGGGTGAACCAACGTAAAGGAAGACCTTTCTCTCTGTCTCTCTCTCTCACTGTCCACTCTGCCTGTCAAAAAAAAAAAGAAAAAGAAAATGTTAAGTCTCCTAAGCAACTGAACATTCCCTTTAAAATCCTGTTAATTCTAATGGGCTAAGATTTCACTTAATCTAGCCTTATCAGGTACTTTCTGAAAAATAAAATTCTCAGATAACTTTGTACTTCTTAAAGTACAGAATATTTAAATTTTAATAGAAATATTTCTAAAATACATTATATATTTGTCTTCTAAAACAATATACTGAACATCAGTTAACCCTTTTATTAGTAATCAATCACACACATTAATTTATTGTGGCTTTTTTTTAAAGATTTATTTATTTATTTCAGAGGCAGAGTTACAGAGGGGGAGAGAGAGAGAGAGATGGAGAGAGAGAGAGAGATGGAGAGAGAGATCTTCTATCCTCTGGTTCATTCCCCAAATGGCTACAACAGCCAGAGCTAGGCCGATCCAAAGCCAGGAGACAGGAGCTTCTTCCAGGTTGCCCACATGGGTGCAGGGGCCCAAGCACTTGGGCCATCTTCCACCACTTTCTCAGGCCATGAGTTGGGAGCTGGATTGGAAGTAGAGCAGCCAGGACTCAAACTGACTCCCATATGAGATGCTGGTGCCACAGGCAGAGGTTTAACCTACTATGCCACAGCACTGGCCCCAATTTATTGTGCTTTAACAATTAAAATCTCACAAATTATCCAAGTAAATACAGCTCTTTATCGCTGTACAAGTGACCACAAAATGCTTTGAGTTTTTATCCATGATTTGTTTGGAGAGAAAATAGATTTGTATAATTTGCCTTTCAATAAATTTATATTCAATGTCAGTACTATGTAGATCATCAAAAAGAGTCTACTACCACACAATTCAGAGATAATCTAAATTTTCTGGACTTTTCATTTTGTGGATGAGTTGATATAAATATATACAGTAATCCCCCCTTATCCATGGGAGGACATGTTCCAAGTCCCCTGGTGGATTAATAAAACTGCAAATAGCACCAAAGTCTATAAAGTCTTTTCCATCCTAAGCACTGCTCACACATTGTGGTTGTTCGTTTTGCACTTTGAGGTGTGACAACAAAACCAGCACAATTTCACAGATAGAAAGCTTACCACAGATCTTAGCAACTGCAGCATACAATTTTTTTTCTTTCCTTATGAAATACAACAACTTTCACCTTTACACTTCAGGGAAGCACTTTACAACTGTTCTTTGGCATATGCAAATTGCCAGCATCACAATTCTTTTGCTTTGGGACCATAATTAAGCTAAATAAGGTTTATATGAACACAATCATTATAACATCCGGAGAGTACATCTTATAACCAAAATATGTACTGTCTAGTGGGCAGGTAGCGTATACAGCATGGATGTGTTAGACAAATAGATCAATTATATCCTGGGCAGATGTAGTGGTGTGAACAAAACAAGATTTCATCACAATAATTAGATCAGTGTATAACTTTAAATTTGTGAATTACTACTAGAATTTTCTATTTAATGTAATTGGGCTGCAGTTGCCCATAACTGAAATCAAAGAAAGCAAAGCCACAAATAAAGGGGACTGCTGTATTTTAATTTTAATTTTTATAAACACAGGCCTACTTTAGCATACTGTTTATATACCGAATTTAATCTCTTAAAATATCATACATATCGTTCTTTTTTTCCTGTCAATATATCTTTTTTTTTTTTTTTTAGAGGCAGAGACAAACAGGAGAGTTGGCTCACTCTCTAAATGACTGTGATAGCCAAGACTGAGCCAAGGACAAAGCAAGGAGCCAGGAAATTAATCCAGGTTTCTCATGTGGGTAGCAGGGAGCCACCACTTCTCCAATGCAGGGTGTGCATCAACAGGAAGCTAGAATCAAAAATGCAGGTGTCTTGGCCAGCACCGCGGCTCACTAGGCTAATCCTCCGCCTTGCGGCGCCAGCACACAGGGTTCTAGTCTCGGTCGGGGCGCTGGATTCTGTCCCGGTTGCCCCTCTTCCAGGCCAGCTCTCTGCTGTGGCCCGGGAGTGTAGTGGGCCAGGATGGCCCAAGTGCTTGGGCCCTGCACCCCATGGGAGACCAGGATAAGTACCTGGCTCCTGCCATCGGATCAGCGCCGGCCGCCGGCCACGGCGGCCATTGGAGGGTGAACCAACGGCAAAGGAAGACCTTTCTCTCTGTCTCTCTCTCTCACTGTCCACTCTGCCTGTCCAAAAAAAAAAAAAAAAAAAAAAAAAAAGCAGGTGTCTTAACAACATCTTAATCACTCGGCACAACATCGGCCTGCTCCCTTCTTTTTTTAAAAGACTTTCTTATTTATTTGAAAGAGCAACAGAGAGAAAGAGGAGACAGAGATCTTCCATCTGCTGGTTTACTCCTCAAATGGCCACAATAACATCCAGGTCTGGGCCAGTTTGAGCCAGGAGTCAGGAACTCCATCCTCATCTCCCACATGGGTGGTAAGGGCTCAGGTACTTGGCCCATCTTCCACTGCCTTTCCAGACATATTAGCAGGGAGGTGTGTCAGAAGCCAAGCAGCAGAGCCTTAAACAGACACGCTGATATGTGACGCCAGTGTCACAAGTGGCAGCTTAACCTGCTGTACCACAACACCATCCCCTCCACCATCATGTGTAATGACCACTGTCATTAATCCACCCAGGCTGCTATAACAAAATACCTTAAATTGGGCAATTTATAAATAACATAAATTCATTGTTCAGTTCTGGAAACTGGGAAATCCAAAATTAAGGCACCAGCAGATTCAGTGTCTGAGTTTACTCTCTATCTAAAAGACTAAACCTTCCTGATGCATCCTCACTTAGCAAATGATGAGAAAGAACTGGCTTCTTCCATCCTCTTTTTTTTTTTTAAGAATTATTTATTTATTTGAAAGAGTTACACAGAGAGAGGAGAGGCAGAGATAGAGAGAGAGGTCTTCCACTGGTTCACTCCCTAATTGGCCACATACCGCTGGAGCTGTGCTGATCCGAAGCCAGGAGCCAGGAGCTTCTTCCAGGTCTCCCATGCGGGTGCAGGGACCCAAGGACTTGGGCCGTCTTCTACTGCTTTCCCAGGCCATAGTAGAGAGCTGGATTGGAAGTGGAGCAGCCCAGACTCGAACCGGAGCCCATATGGGATGCGGGCGCTTCAGGTCAGGGTGTTAACCCGCTGCGCCACAGCGTCGGCCCCATCCATCCTATTTTATAGGGGTAACAAACCCACCCATAAGGCCAGAGCACTCATGACACAATCATCTCCTCAAAGCCCTATCTCTTAATAGAATTTCACTGGAGATCTGGGTTTCAACTATGAATTTGCAGTGATCATACACATTCAGGCCGCAGCAACTATCAAATACTGATTCTTGAAGCAGGCAGTAAGTCTAGCAGTTAAGATGCCTGTTGAAACATCCAAGTACCATACTCCAGTACTTGGGTTCAAAAGACGGTTAAGGCTCAACTCCAGGTTCCTGCCAACACAGATCAGGGAAGACAGCAGTAATGCTCCAGTAATTGAATTCCTGTCACCCACATGGGAGACCAGGATTGAGATCCCAGTTCCCAGCTTCAGCCCAGCCTAATTCAGAACGTTGCAGGTGGGGGCCGGTGTTATGGTATAGCGGGTAAAGCTTCCACCTGCAATGCCAGCATCCCAAATGGGCACCAGTGCGAGTCCAGGATGCTCCACTTGTGATCCCGCTCCCTGCTAATGCACCTGGGAGAGCAATGGAAAATGGCCCAAATACTTGGGCCTCTGCACTCATGTGGGAGACCCAGAAGAAGCTGCTGGCTTCAGACTGCCTCAGCTCCAGCCATCACAGACATTTAGAGAGTAAACAAAAGGATGGAAGATTTTTCTCTGCAATTCTTTCAAATAAATAAGTCTTTATTTATTTGCTTGAGAGCTTTATTTATTTACTTGAGAGAGAGAGAAAGAGAGATCGATCGATCTTCCATCTTCTGGTTCACTTCCCAAACGGCCAGAACAGTCAGGGCTGTGCCAACCCAAAGAAAGAGCTTCTCCCACATGGGTGCAGGGGCCCAAGGACTTGGGCCATCTTCCACTGCTTCCCCAGGTGAATTAGAAAGGAGCTGGATCAGAAGTGGAGTATCTGGGACTCGAACCAATGCCCACATGGGATGCCAGCACCACAGGCAGCAGCTTCACCCACTACACCACAGTGCCAGGCCCTAAATAAATAATACTTTAAAACAGGATGTTGCAGGGCTGGTGCTATGGCTTAGTGGGTAAAGCCTCCGCCTGCAGTGCTGGAATCCCATGTGGACGCCAGTTCAAGTCCCGGCTGCTCCACTTCTGATCCAGCTCTCTGCTATGGCCTGGGAAGACAACAGAAGATGGTCCAGATTCTTGGGCCCCTGCACCTGCGTGGCAGACCTGGAAGGAGCTCCTGCCTCCTGGCTCTGGATCAGCACAGATCCTGCCGTTGTGGCCAATTGGGGAGTGAACCAGCAGATGGAAGACCTCTTTCTCTCTCTCTCTCTCTCTCTCTCTCTCTCTCTGCCTCTCCTCTCTCTGTGTAACTCTTTCAAATAAATAAATAAATCTTAAAAAGCAAACAAACAAAAAAGAATGTTGCAGGTATTTGGGGAGTGAAGCTGCACATAAAAGTGATCTTTCAGTCTGTCTCTGCTTCTCAATTTTTTTTTTGCAAGTCATATCTTTTTTAAAAATTTATTTATGGAGCCAGCGCTGTGGGGCAGCAGGATAACACCCTGGCCTGAAGCGCCAACATCCAATATGAGCTGCTCCACTTCCGATCCAGCTCTCTGCTGTGGCCTGGGAAAGTAGTAGAGTATGGCCCAAATTTTAGGGCAGCACTGTGGCATAGCATGTAAAGCCACTGCCTGCAGTGCCAGAATCCCATATAGACGTGGGTTTGAGATCTGGCTCCTCCACTTCCAATCCAGCTCTCTGCTATGGCCTGGGAAGGCAGTGGAAGATGGCCCAAGTCCTTGGGCCCCTGCACCCGTACGGGAACACCTAGAGGAAGCTCCCGGCTCCTGGCTTCGAATCAGCACAAATTTGGCCGTTGTGGTCAACTGTGGAGTAAACCATCAGACAGAAGATCTCTCTTTCTCTGTCTTTCCTCTGTGTGTAACTCTGACTTTCAAATAAATAAATAAATCTTTAAAAAAAAATTTTTTTTGAGGAATACAAATTTCGTAAGTACAACTTTAGGAATATAGTTATTGGATTTGGAGTCTCAAGACAAGTTTTTAAACTGCACCCTTAGAGGTAAGTCTGTAGGAACGTATGCAGAACTATACAGCTTTACAGTTACAAACTTATTCCTCCCTCTCTTATTCCCACTCTTATTTTTTACTGAGATCATCCTCAATTGACTTTACACACACATGATTAACTCTATGTTAAGTAAAGAGTTCAACAAATAGTAAGAAGAAGAAAAAAAAATACCGAAACTGTTCCTCAACAATCAAGATAAGGGCAGCTCAAGTCAGCCCTTCTCAAAGTGTCAATTTCTCTTCTACAGATTTTGTTTTAGATGCTCTGTTAGTTCTCACAGATCAGGGAGAACATCGTATTTGTCCCTTTGGATGAAGTCATATCTTATTGTCCTCAAATACTGTCTTCATTTTTCTGAACTGCTTACTTTTTTTTTTTTTTAAGATTCTATTTATTTATTTGAGAGGCAGAATTACAGAGAGAAGACAGAGAGAAAGGTCTGCCATTCACTGGTTCACTCTCCAAATGGATGCAATGGCTGGAGCTGGGGCAATCCAAAGCCAGCAGCCAGTGGCTTCTTCCAGGTCTCCTACACTGCTGCAAGGTGCCCAACCACTTGGGCCATCTTCCACTGCTTTCCCAGGCCATAAGCAGAGAGCTGGATCATAAGAGGAGCACTAAGACACAAACCAGCACCCATATAGGATGCCAGTGCTGCAGGTGGAGGCTTAGCCTACTACGCCACAGCACAGGCCCCAAGAACTGCTTATTCTTTTAAAATAAGCATAAATTTAAACTTTCTTTAGACTGACATTTTTATAAGTTCATTATACATATGTGTCAATCTAGAGACAACTGTTATCTTCACAATACCAACACTTTCATCAGGAGCTGGGCTTGTCTCTCCATGTATTTTAAATCTTCCTTGTCACTCAGTGGAGTTGTTTGTAATAAATTCTACGTACTTCTTGTTAAACTGACTAGTTAAGTATTTAAAAATTTCTATCACTATTTTAATTGGTGTCAATGTGAACATGTTTTTCTCCTTTAATCAATTATAATGAATCACATTGTTACATTCCCTTACACTGGCCATCTTTATAAAATTAGAATTAACTTTGAAATGATGTTTTATATTCTATTTCTAGATTATATATGTTTATAATACATTAGAATTTGAGATCTATAACTGAGGTCAAATTAACCTAACTGCAGAGGGTAAAGAGGAGACACTAACACATTTATTTATGCCTTTGGTTTTTCTTCACCCCTTCCTTCTAAAGCTCAGGCTCATTTTATTGTAACCTTCCTAGCCTGAATAAAATCTTGGGTTTTTACACTTTTCCCCTCGTTTTTAAAGACTTTAGCCAAATCCTGTATGTTTAGATATACTATCATTTCTTTGTTTTCTACAGTCTCTAACAGCAGTATTATTTCTTTCACTCAAGAGTGGTTAAACTTTTTTATATCATGCTTCCTTATTTTCTTTTTCCCCTGCTTTTTGCTGTATTAATCAAATTTTCTTTGTTCCTCTTTCTCCATTAACTTAGAAATTACCAGTTTATTCTAGTGAGTACTAGTATTAAATTATTAAAAGAATGCTTGACATATTTTCCTACTTATTTAAAAACAGCCCTATTAGTAAAACCTGTAATGCTTCTTGCAGTCTAATACCCTGTTTTATCTTCAAATAATCAAGAACTGGGGCCGACACTGTGACATAGTAGGTAAAGCCAGCTTCCCATATGGGCACCAGTTCGAGACCCAGCTGCTCCACTTCTGATCCAGCCTCTGCTATGGTCTGGGAAAGCAGCAGAAGATGGCTCATGTCCTTGGGCCCCTGCACCCACATGGGAGACCCAGGAGAAACTCCTGGCTCCTGGCTTTGGACTGGTGCAGCTCCAGCTGTTGCAGCCATCTGGGGAGTGAACCAGCAAATGGAAGAGTCTCTCTCTCTCTCTGCCTCTCCATTAAATCTGCCTTTCAAATAAATAAATATTTTTTTTTAAATCAAGAACTTTGGATTAACTTTTTCTTTTCCAATTTCTCAACTAATTAAAAAGTTTTCCTTGGGGCTGGCATCGTGACTTAGCCAATTAAACCACCTGCGGCACCGGCATCCCATATAGGTTCCAGTTCAAGTTCCAGCTGCTCCAGTTCTAATCTAGCTCCCTGCTAACATGCCTGGGAAGGCACTGGAGGATGGCACAAATCATTGGGCCCCTGCACCTATATAGTAGATACAGAAGAAGCTCCTGGCTTCCCCAGCCCCGAGACGTTGTGGCCATTTAGAGAGTGAACCAGTGGACGGAAGATCTCTCTCTAACTATGCCTTTCAAATAAATAAAATAAGTCTTTAAAAAAATTTCTTAATATTTTCAGTAAGGCTTACAACTATAATCAATTACCTAGAGTTAACTCTACATTTTACTTGGTGTTCCTGCCCAAACTTAGTTTCTATACCTGTTGCTCTTCCCTCTGCACTTGGTTGGCCTTTTTCTGTTTTCAATGTCTGATGCTAATCTGCTTTGTTCCTCTCTAAAGGAGCTTACTTTTCTACTTTGCAGGGTTTTTTTAACCAAAATACCCAGAAAATTTATGGGGATGCACATAGGTTTTTTATGCTTTTTAAAAATATATATATATTTTTGTTTAAGATTTTGTGGTTTCCTTTGCTCTTGAGATCCAAGGTCTTTACAGCTCAGAGATATCCTCTCCTATTTCACTGGCTACTGCCTCACTTCACTCTTTAGTTTTCTTGCAGGAACTGCCATCACATGGATTTGCCATCACATGGATTTGCCATCTACATGCGTTCTAAGTAATATCTCCTAATACCTATTTTTTACATTTTTCTCTGGAGTTTTGAGAGGTTTTTCTCAAGCCAACCTGGTATTATGCAGTATCTACTCCACTAGTTGGCATTAAGTTTTTTTAAAAATAGTGTGTTGTAGCCTTAAGAATTCTTCATTATTCTCAGTTTATTTTAGCCAAACAATCTGCTTTTCTCATGTTGGGAAAGTAAATTACCATTTTCTCTGTTTTTTTTTAATATGGGGGGGGGGGTATGAGAATGGATACGAATGTGCTCACACCTGCCTCATCATTTGCCAAATGCCCATAATGGCTGGGGCTGAGCCATGCTGAAACCCAGAGCTGGGAACTCAATCCAAGTATCCCATGTGTGTGGCAGAGACCCAACCACTTGCTTGGCTTCCAGAGTACACATTAGCAGGAAGCAGGAAGCTGGAATCAGGATCTGGAGCCAGCACTCAGAGGTACTCTGATATGAGATACAGGCATTCCAAGCAGCATCTTAACCAGTGTGCCAAACACCAGCATATTTTTTTAAGTTTTATTTATTTATCTGAAAAGTAGAGTTACAAAGAGGCAGAGAAAGAGAGAAAGTGAGAGAAAGAGGTGTCTTCCATCTGCTGGTTCACTCCCCAGATGGCAGCAACAGCCGGAGCTGGGCCAATTCGAAGCCAGGAACCAGGAGCTTCTTCCGGGTCTCCCATGCAGGTGCTTCTACTGCTTTCCCAGGCTAGCAGAAAGCTGAATCAGAAGTGGAGCAGCCAGGACTTAAACCAGCGCCCATATGAGATTCCAGTACTGCAGGAGGTGGCTTTACTCGCTATGCCACAGCGACTGCCAGTTAATGCCAGCATCTTAATTGTTAAGATATTCATCCCAGGCCGGCGCCACAGCTCACTAGGCTAATCCTCCGCCTTGCGGCGCCCGCACACCGGGTTCTAGTCCCGGTCGGGGCACCGGATTCTGTCCCGGTTGCCCCTCTTCCAGGCCAGCTCTCTGCTGTGGCCAGGGAGTCCAGTAGAGGATGGCCCAAGTCCTTGGGCCCTGCACCCCATGGGAGAATAGGATAAGTACCTGGCTCCTGCCATCAGATCAGCGCGGCGCGCCGGCCGCAGCGGCCATTGGAGGGTGAACCAACGGCAAAGGAAGACCTTTCTCTCTGTCTCTCTCTCTCACTGTCCACTCTTCCTGTCAAAAAATAAAAATAAAAAATAAAAAAATCCCCCGGCAGGCGCCGCGGCTCACTAGGCTAATCCTCCGCCTAGCGGCGCCGGCACACCGGGTTCTAGTCCCGGTCGGGGCGCCGGATTCTGTCCCGGTTGCCCCTCTTCCAGGCCAGCCCTCTGCTGTGGCCAGGGAGTGCAGTGGAGGATGGCCCAGGTGCTTGGGCCCTGCACCCCATGGGAGACCAGGAAAAGCACCTGGCTCCTGGCTCCTGCCATCGGACCAGCGCGGTGCGCCGGCCGCAGCGCTCCGGCCGCGGTGGCCATTGGAGGGTGAACCAACGGCAAAAGGAAGACCTTTCTCTCTGTCTCTCTCTCTCACTGTCCACTCTGCCTGTCAAAAAAAAAAAAAAAAAAAAATCCCCCAAGCCTCAGATATGTGAGTGGATCCTCTCCAAGCATCAAATAATCTCCTAAGATTGTTAGTTTATTTCAGTAATGAATGAAGACACCACCAGAATAACCACAAACCTTCTAATGAATAGGATTATAGAGTTTGTCACAGTTTCCTGCCTCCTTTCTTGCTGTCCATTTTTACTGCTAATTGTACAATTGTGTCTAACAACTTACCTTTTCTTTTTTAAAACTCGGGATCTCAAAATCTTCCTTGAGGCTACCATGGAGCCAGTCTAAAAAACATAAGAAAAGCATGGAGGCCGGCTCTTTGGCATAGCAGGTAAAGCCACAGCCTGCAGCACTGGCATCCCATACGGGTGCCAGTGTGTGTCCCAGCTGCTCCACTTCCAACCCAGTTCCAGGCTAATGTGACTGGGAAAGCAGCAGGAGACGGCCCAAGTGCTTGGGCCCCTGTACCCACGAGGGAGACCTGCAGGATGCTCCCGGCTCCTAGCTTCAGCCTGGTCCAGCCCTGACCACTGCAGCCATCTGGAGACTGAAACATCAGAAGGAAGATCTGTGTGTGTGTGTGTGTGTGTGTGCCTCTGCCTCTCCCTTTCCGTAAATCAGCATTTCAAATAAATAAATAAATCTTAAAAAAAGAAAAAGAAAAACATGTTCACACATAAAGGGAACACAGGAGGAGGATTTTGCCTAAGGGCATGAAGAACACAGTACATGAATAGACTTAAAGAATGAGCAGCAGTATGCCACATGAGCAAGCAGAGAAAGAAGGGGTCAAGCACACAAAACAGCTTGGGTAAAGTTACGTAGTTCAACATCCATAGCCATAAGCAAAATGCAAATTTAAGCCAAAGATACCATTTCACACTTACTAGTATTACTGTAATAATGTTTAAAAAAAAAAAAAACTGTAAGTGAGAATGCAGAGAAATCAGAAACATAAACTGATGGTAAGAATGCAAAATGGAAACTTGTGCTGAGGCGTAACAGTTAAGCTTCCACCTACAACACTGGCATCCCATATGGGCACCAGTTCGAGATCCAACTGTTCTACTTCCAATCCAGCTCCCTGCTGATGTGCCTGGGAAAACAGCAGAAGATGGCCCAAGCGCTTAGGTCCCTGAACCTATGTGGGAGACCCAGAAGAAGCTCCAGGATCCTGGCTTCGGCCTGGCCCAGTCCTGGCCATAGTGACCTTCGAGGAATGAACCAGAAGATGGAAGAGATGTCTGTCTCTCGCCCTCTCTCTCTCTCTGTCTCTCCTCCCTTCTCTATAATTCTGCCTTTCAAGTAAAATAAAGAAAAAATTAAAAAAGTTATATTATCTAGCAATTCCACATCTAGGTCTATACTTAACAGATTTGAAAACAAGTACTCAAGGGGCTGGCGCTGTGGCGGCATCCTGTGTGGGCGTCGGTTCAGGTCCTGGCTGCTCCACTTCCAATCCAGCTCTCTACTGTGGCCTGGGAGAGCAGTGGAGGATGGCCCAAGTGCTTGGGCCCCTGTACCCACATGGGAGACCTGGAGGAGGCTCCTGGTTCCTGGCTTCAGATCGGCGCAGCTCGAGCTGGTACGGCCAACTGGGGAGTGAACCAGCAGATGGAGGACCTCCCCCCCACCCCTCTCTCTCTGCCTCTCCTCTGTGTAACTCTGACTTTCAAATAAATGAATGAATCTTTAAAAAAAAAAAAAAAAAAAAGGCCTATAGCATTAGAAGATAGTACATGTGTTTAAAAAAAAAAGTACTCAAACAGATTCTTGTACATCAATGCTCACTGCAGCACTTTTTCAGACAGCCAAAAAGCAAAACAACCAAAAGTCCATCAATAAACAAATGGATAAACAAAATGTCTACATCTAGACTGTGGAATATTATGCTGCAATAAAAGGGAATGTGGTTCTGGTACATGCTACAACATGGATGAACCTTGAAAATATGTGAAACGAAGTCAGACACAGAAAAGACCAATTTTACATAATTCTACTTATAGAGGTTCCCAGGATAGGCAAATTCACAGATACAAAAAAGTAGAGATCACCAGGGCTAGGAGGAGGAGAGGATAGGAAGTTATTGCTTCATGGGTACAGAGTTTCTGTTTGGGGTATGAAAGGGTTTGGAAATAAATAGTGATGGTAGTTGCACAAGATTGTAAATAGAATCAATGACATTTTAAAGTACAAATACTTGAAAATTGCTAAAATGGCAAGTTGTTTTATATATATATATAAAACATATATATGTTATATAATATATATATATATATATAACAAGAATAAAAACAAGAACATAACTGCAAATTATAACCATGGTAAGGGGCAGGTGTTCAACCTAGAAATTAAAGACACCAGTAAAGATGCCTTTATCACAGGGACTGGTGCTGTGGTATAGCACAGTAAAGCTGCTGACTGCAGTGCCAGCATCCCATGTGGGCACCAGTTCAAGTCCTGGCTGCGCATTCCATATAAGTGCTAGTTCAAGTCCCAGCTGCTCCACTTTCTGTGCTATGGCCTGGGAAAGCAGCAGAAGATGGCCAAAGTCCTTGGGCCCCTGCACCTGCATGGGAGACCCAGAAGAAGCTCTTGGCTCTTGGCTTCAGATTGGCGCAGCTCCAGCTGATGTAGCCATCTGGAGAGTGAACCAGTGGATGGAAGACTCTCTCTCTGCCTCTGCCTCTGCCTCTGCCTCTCTGTAACTCTTTCAAATAAATAAATAATCTTAAAAAAAAAAAATACAGCTTCTAAAGTTAAGTCCCAGGTTCCTACCTGGATCTATTACTCAACTATAGTCTAAACTGGAAAAAGCTCAGCCTCAAGTTTTCTCAGGTTTTAACTACCTGTCAGATAATCCATGGAGGACATGCTTAACACACAGGAGTAGCTCAGTCAAGATGAGCTTTTTTATTCTTTTTTTTTAAAAAAAAAAAAGTTTATTTATTTATTTATTTGAAAATCAGTTACACAGAGAGAGGAGAGGCAGAGAGAGAGATGTCTTCCATCCGATGGTTCACTCCCCAGTTTGCCGCAACGGATGGAGCTGTGCCGATCTGAAGCCAGGAGCCAGAGCTTCTTCTGGGTCTCCCACGTGGGTGCAGGGGCCCAAGGACTTGAGCCACCTTCTACTGCTTTCCCAGGCCATAGTAGAGAGCTGTATCAGAAGTGGAACAGCCAGGTCTCGAACCAGCGCCCATATGGGATGTCAGCATTTCAGTCCAGGGCGTTAACCCACTGCGTGACAGCGCTGGCCCTGAGCTATTTTATTCTTAAACTCTCTTTCTAAAACAGAGCACCTCAAAGTATGATAGAATGACAGGCATGTTAAGGGCCACAGATAAGACTGAACAAAAATCATGAGTTTTCCAAGTAAGTACACAACATACTTCCTATTTCACTGTGTTCTTCAGCAGTATCTTTATATAAAGAATATGGACAAACACTTGATTCATGAAAGAAAATTCATATTTCACTACATAATTTAAGATTCACTTAGGGGCCCAAAGTATAAACAAATAAGTTCAGGTACACTATCTTGTAAGTAGAAGCTCACTACCAATTTGGGATTATCTTAAAGTCCTTTTTCTCACATAATTAACAGAAGATTACTCTTTTCTGATTTCCTAAGTTCTTATTTGTTGCTCCATCATATCACTTAGGGAAAATACTCAACATTGCAAGGATATAAAAGTTTTCTGTACACTACATATAGAACAAAGCTAGGTATTGAACACTAAAATATTATCTGATATAATTATCTCACCTTGACAATGATAATTAAGCTACAGTGATGGACTTTTTTTTAAATTGTTTTGATTCAAAATTTGAGTCTATGTTTTGTAGCTTCACTTGCTAAAATACAACTCAGAGCAGAAGCAGTTCTCACCATCAAGGAGCAACTGCAATTTTCCACCATTACCCCCACATAACTGCTCCTTTACTAGGAACAGAGTGCCACACACTCTGGAAGTCATACACCCTTACCTCAATCCACCAAAAGAATTCCTGGAAGCACTACAAAGTAAACTGAAAAGCGGAATTGAAAACTTTCAGAGTATAAAACTGTTCAAATAAAGAAGACACAAAAGGATGCAGTATGAGATTTTCTCAGAGAAATGAAAGTAGTTTTAAATAAGATTATAAATGATCAGTGTCGTATACCAAATAAAACTTATAGAACAAAGGCATATTAAATCGAACATACTAGAATTTGAAAGGAATCAGAAGACTATATTTTAAAAAACTACACAGGAACCTATCACATTATTACATTGGAAAAAGATGCCAGAAATCCAGATAAAAGCTTTTAATTTTAAGTAGGCTTCTTGATCAGCACTCCTTTTCTGGAGGATCATTAAGCCCAGCAGTCCTTTTTGGGGGGCAGCTTGTAAACCCTTGGAAATCTCACGCTAAATTTAGCAAAATTTTATGTATGTGGACATTTCATACACAGGTTTTATTTTAAAGGTGTCTAAAGTCATCTATGATTTTTAAAAGCCAGTATTTCACTGTTGAAAAACAATTTCTTGACCCATTAGTACTCCTGTATCACATTAAATAAAAGTTACTGATGGGTTAAGCCGCCACCTACAACCCCAGCATCCCATATGGGCACCAGTTCCTGTCCCGGCTGGTCCATTTTCAATCCAGCTCCCTACTAATAGCCTCGGAAAAGCAGTGGAAGATGACTTAAGTGCTTGGGCCCCATGTAGGAGACCCAGATGAAACTCCTGTCTCAGGGCCAGCACTGCAGTGCAGCAGGTTAACGCCCTGGCTTCCCATTGCGGCCATATGGGAAGTGAACCAGAGGATGAAGATCTCACTCACTCTCTAACTATTTCAAATAAATAAATATTTTTTAAAAACCGAAAAACTGCCAGCTGTGGCTCACTTGGCTAATCCTCCACCTGCAGCGCCGGCACCCAGGTTCTAGTCCCGGTTGGGGCACCGGGTACTAGTCCCAGTTGCTCCTCTTCCAGTCCAGCTCTCTGCTGTGGTCCGGGAGGGCAGTGGAGAATGGCCCAAGTGCTTAGGTCCCTGCACCCGCATGGGAGACTGGGAGGAAGCACCCAGGCTCCTGGCTTCGGATCGGCACAGTGCAGGCCATAGCAGCCATTAGGGGAGTGAACCAATGGAAGGAAGACCTTTCTCTCTGTCTCTCTCTCACTGTCTATAACTCTACCTGTCAAATAAAAACAAACAAAAAAAGAAAGAAAGAAAGACAGACAGACAGACAAATTACCTGAATCCACACATGCAGTTTCAAGAAGTTTGCAAATCCCTCCTGAAGTCTTATCCATGGATCTCAGATACTGTTTTAATAGCCTCAAGTCCCCAAATGATCCTACATATTCTACTCCCTTCTAACAATTAAAAATTAAAAATTGTTCCCTCACTGAGGATTATCTCTAATAGATCATAAAAGTAAAGTAACATAGATAGACATAGTAGTAAATTAGGGCAGTGCTGAAACAAGAATCAGAGAACTGGATTTGGGTCACTACTGGATATCGAAACACTGTATGTCACAGTCATATATTGGACAAGTGTCAGCTGTAAATGAAAGGTTTGGAGTAAACCAAGGTGCTGACATTTGAAAACAGAAGAAATGTTTAGTGCTTACTTAACAAGCATACAACATGTTTCAGGCCCAAATAGGTAGATGGGGGAACAAAGAAAAACAAGGCCACCCTCAAGGAGCTGGACAAAGAATTATAAAACAATCTAAGGGCCATGGCATAGAAGGTTAAGCCACTGCCTGAAGTGCTAGTATTCCAAACACGTGCCAGTTGAAGTCCCAGTTGCTCTACTTCTGATACAGCCCCCTGCTGATGTGCTTGGGAAGGCAGCAGAAGATAGGCCAGGTCTTTGGGTACCTGCCACCCACGTGGGAGACCTGGAATAGGCTCCCAGCTCCTGGCTTCCCATTAGGGTCATATAGGGAGTGAACCAGAGGATGAAAGATACCTCTCTCTCTCTCTACTTCTCTGTGTATTTCTGCCTTTCAAATAAAATCTTTAAAAACAGAAAGAGCACATAGCTTTATCTAAAGAGCCTAGAGTCTAGTCTTAAAGATGTTTCCCAGGCAGATAAGGTACACACAGACTATATCCTATACACGTGAAGACTCTTAAGTAACCACATAAAGGCAGCAAGCACTAAGGTTAGACAACACGTAGAAGAATGTGTAACTAGAAGGTAGGGAAAGTGTTTTGTACACTTTAAAAATATATATATTTATTTTATTTGAAAGGCAGAGTTACATCAAGAGGGAGGGAGAGAGAGAGAGAGATCTTTCATTTGTTGGTTCACTCCCCAGATGGCTGCAACGGACAGGGCTGGGCCAGAACAAAGCCAGAGCTTCATCCAGGTCTCCCACATGGGTGGCAGGGATCTGAGTACATGGCCTATCTGCTGCTTTTCCAGGCACACTAGCAGGGAGCTGGATCAGAGTGGATCGGATGGGACTCACACAGGAACCCACACAGGATGCTGGCATCACAAGTGGTAGCTTAATCCCCACTACGCCACAATGCTGGTGCCAAGTAAAACGGTTCTGATTTACCTGTCACACCGGAGCATCCTGTAAGTACAGTTTTTTTCTTTTTCTTTTCTTTTTTTTTTTTTTTTTTAAGATTTATTTATTCATTTAAAAAGCAGAGTTACAGAGAGGCAGAGGCAGAGACAGAGAGAGGTCTTCCATCCGCTGGTTCACTCCCCAGATGGCCGCAACGGCTGGAGCTGGGCCAATCCGAAGCCAGGAGCCAGGAGCTTCTTCTGGGTCTCCCAAGCGGGTGCAGGGGCTCAAGGACCTGGGCCATCTTCTACTGCCTTCCCAAGCCGAAGAAGAGAGCTGGATTGGAAGTAGAGCAGCCAGAACTCAAACCAGCACCCATATGGGATGCCAACACTGCAGGCAGCAGCTTTACCTGCTACACCATAGCGCCGGTCCCTGCAAGTACAGTTGAGCATCCCTTATCCAAAATGCCAGGGAAGAGAAGTGTTTCAGATTTTGGATTTTTTGGATTTCTGCATGTAGAACCCAAATCTAAACATAAAATTCATTTACAGTTCATAAAACATGTATAAAGCCAGAGGTAATTTTATACAATACTTTTTAGGGTGCCTGGATTTTGAATGCCACTCATCAGAGGTCAAGAATTTTCTACTGTGGTATCATATGGTATCATGTCAGTACTCAGAAAGTTTCAGATTTTACATTTTCAGATTAGTAATGTTCAGCCTATAATAAAAGAACTGAGTTCACTATATCTGACTTTTAAAAATTAACTTACAAATTGTAAAATCTGCTCTGATAATAATTGAACTACAAATGTCTAATTAAGAAAAATAGTTAAGAGTTCCATGGTTCATAAACCCTAATAAATCAGCCAAATACTTTCTGAACCATCACTTACTAGAAACATTCTGATTCAGCTTTTGCTATTTCCCTAGTTTCACTCCTTTCCCTGAAAAGCTTACTAAACTCTATCCCTTTCCTCTGCCCATCTCATGCCCCAGCCTGATTCAGTCAACAATCACCAATGACTAAAGGACAGGCAGAAAAGCAATTATGAATACTGTTCAAAAAGAATTAACTTCAGACTATATAATGCTATCACTTTGTCAATCAGAACAAAATTTCCAGAAATCCCACTTCTGCCAAGTACACCCTTTCAAGGCCAAGTCTTCCACAATGGGTTCTTGATTCTATCAGCTACTGATTTTTTAGGTTTCTGGCTCCAAAAATCATCCTTTCTACACATTTATTCAACATCTACCTTCTCTCTCGTGGCTCATCTCCACAATCACATAAATCTATCAAGCTGCACTTTTCTCCTAAAAAGTCATTCATTCAACAAATACTTACCAAGTGCTTAGTAAGGGCCTGATCCCAGGCAAAGCACTGGCACTATCTTCCTAAAGTTCTGACAAGGCAGAGAAGATCCGCTGGAACTAACAGTCTGCTCTGCTCCAACCCAAGAACTCGTTCCTGAGAAACCTCCTGTTACCTGAAATCAGGCTATAAAACAACTGTGCGAAGGGGATAAAAGGACTAAGAGGCCAGTTTCAGACTCAAAATATTAAATGTATTTTTCCTGCAAAAATTTCAGTAAGATATAAAGCAAAAGTTCTCATATGACTGAGCTCTTAGTTGTGTCTAGTTTTTGCTCAAGAGAGATGCTTTTCTTTGCCTAGTCCCATTAGTACTACCAAAAAAAGCACAACTCTTCACAAACATCATCACAAATATCACCCATTGTTGATAAACAAAACGGAACATTTTTTCCATACTCAAGCAGTGAAGCTTTCAACAGCAGTTTTCTTAATGCAATTTGTGTTCCTGAAATAATCTGCTGCTGAATTATATCCAATTCATCCGATGAAAGGGGAAGTCGTGGAATGTTATAGATGTAACAGGAGCTCAGAGCCAGCAGGGGCAGGTTGGGAAAGACCTCCCAACCCCAAGGAAGTGAGACTTCAGAGATGAGTAAGAGGTCGTAAAACAAGAGGAGAAAGAAAAGCGGGGTAAGTGCCAAGGCATAAGGAACAACATTTATAAAGGCCCTAAGGGGAGAGAATAGGCAGGCACATTTTCATGAATCGAACATACGGGAAAGGGTTGGAAAGCGATAGGCAGCACATGTGGTCTTTGTGAGCCAGCACACGGCGCTGAGTTCACATATCAGGCTACATTTCAGCTACTTCTTTCCCACTCCTTCCCTTTAAGTTGGGTTTCTCACAAGAGTGGTTCACACTCGCTTGTTCACACTCCACCCCACCTTGTCTTCTCAACTCTGAGCATCTCTCTTCTGTAATCCACTATAACTGCTCTCTTAAAGGCTGGTTTTCTGACTGTTCGATTCAGTGGATCCTTTCAGTCTTGGTATTATTTGTCCCTGGTGAAGTTCCAGGCTCTGCTGACCACCCCACCCCCATCCCCACCCATGGCTATTCCTCTCGTTCTGTTCTATAAGCTCCTCTTTCCCTACCTGTCCTCTTAAGTGCTGTTACCTCTAGCATTTCCAAACCCTCTAGTATCTTCCCTGAAGCAGACACCTTACTGCTAAGACTTCAAATGCCAACAGCATGCTTATGATTCCCACAACTATATTTAACAGCTCAGACCTCTCTCTTAAACTCCAAATGTATATTCAACTATTTCAATTTCAATGTCTCACAAGTATCTCAAACTGAATTGCAGTTTCAAAACCAAACACATCAGGGCCAGCACTGTAGCACAGCAAGTTAAGCATCTGCCTGCAGCACCAGCATCCCATATGAGCACCAGTTTGAGTCCCAGTTGCTCCACTTCCAATCCAGCTCCCCGCTGATGGCCTGGGAAAGCAGAAGATGGCCCAAGTGCTTGGGCCCCCGCACCCATGTGGGAGACCTGGAAGAAGTTCCTGGCTTTGGATCAGCTCAGTTCCAGCAGTTGCAGCCATCTGGGGAGTGAACCAGCAGATGGAAGACCTCTTTCTCTGTCGCTCCCTTTCTGTAACTCTGCCTCTCAAGTAAATAAATAAATCTTTTAAAAAAAAATCTATTTCTGTAACATTTTCAATCTGTACTTCCCCTCCATTATCCCTGCCACTGCACTGCCTAAATTCAGGAGCTTATCACCTCTCTAGGTTCATTCCAGCAGATCACCTCCCTGCCTACACACAGCCCTATCCAACGCTCTAGAACAATCCTACTAAAAAGTCAGTATAATCACAGTACCTCTAGTCTTGAAATTCCTCAGTGAGTCCCTGTTAACTACCTCAGATTCCTGTGTCTGATCCACAAGGGCCTAGATTCTAGGTCCTGCTTATCTTCCAGCCCCTCAACTTCACAGCAAACAGGGCACAAGGCTATTCTGTTGGTAGCTCTCAGTATTCTACATTGTGCCTTGTGTGCACTTCCTTCCCTGGAAAACTAACTCTCCCATCCCACACCCCAGCTTTGCCTCTTCACCAGACCAACCTCTCCTTGAAGACTTAGGTAAGGCCCTCCTTCCTCCAGGAAACTTCACCAGAATGCCCAGGTGTACCCTTCTGGGAAATACATGATTCCTAGGTACCTACTTCCATGGCACTCTATGCTTAAAACAAGCTTTTCATTTATCAAAACTTTTTCGTCCTGATGGTTGATGTACAATGTAATACTTTATCCATTATAGTATTTTGTTGTTGTTGTTCTAGTACCATTGGTTGAACTTTGTAATTAACACACAATTATTCTTAGGTGTTTAAATTTTAACTGAAAAGTGATCCCTGTTAGGAATTTGGAAAACATTATGCTGAGTGAAATAAGCCAATCCCAAAGGGACAAATACCACTTGTTCTCCCTGATCGGTGACAACTAACTGAGCACCAAAAAGGAAACCTGTTAAAGAGAAATGAACACTATGAGAAACGGTGACTTGATCAGCCCTCACCCTGACTGTTGATGAGCAACTTGATATGTTTTCCCTCTTAGTATTTTTTTTTTGTTTGTTCTACTTAATACTTTTGGTTGAATACTGTAATCAATACACAATTATTCTTAACTGCTAAAACTTAACTGAAAAGTGATCACTGTTAAATATAAGAGTGGAAATAAGAGAGGGAAGAGATGTGCAATTCGGGACATGCTCAAGCTGACTTACCTCAAATGGCAGAGTTAGAAACATACCAGGGGATTCCAATTCAATCCCATCAGGGTGGCATGTACCAATGCCATCTCACTAGTCCCAGTGATCAGTTTCTGTTCACAATTGATCATAATGATAGGACTGAGAAACAAAGGGATCACATAAACAAGAATAGTGTCTGCAAATACTAGCTGATAGAATAAAAAAGGGAGAGAACGATCCAACATGGGAAGTGAGATACACAGCAGACCCATAGAATGGCAGATGTCCTAAACAGCACTCTGGCCTCAGAATCAGCCCTTAAGGTATGCGGATCCAGCTGAAATGCCCAAGAGAGTATTTCAGGCATGGAAACCCAAGACACTCTGGGGAAAAAAAAAACCTAAATGAAAGATCTTTATGTTTCTGTGTGGGAGCAAACTGTTGAAATCTTTACTTAATGTATGCTAAACTGATCTTCTGTATATAAAGAGAATCGAAAATGAATCATGATGTGAATGGAAGGGGAGAGGGAAATGGGAAAGGGGAGGGTTGCGAGTGGGAGGGACGTTATGGGGGGGAAGCCATTGTAATCCATAAGCTGTACTTTGGAAATTTATATTCATTAAATAAAAGTTAAAAAACTTTTTTATTTGCTTACCTATGTACTACTCTCCACTAGGCTGGATCTCTGAGGGAAGAACTCTTTTTTTTTTTTTTTTTTTTTGACAGAGTTAGACAGTGAGAGAGAGAGAGAGAGAAAAGTCTTCCTCCTGTTGGTTCATTCTCCAAATGGCCGGCTACAGCCAGAGCTACGCTGATCCGAAGCCAGGAGCCAGGTGCTTCCTCCTGGTCTCCTATGCAGGTGCTGGAGCCTAAGCACTTGGGCCATCCTCCACTGCCTTCCCGGGCCACAGCAGAGAGCTGGACTGGAAGAGGAGCAACTGGGACTAAAACCCGGCACCTATATGGGATGCAGGCGCCACAGGCGGAGGATTAACCAAGTGAGACACAGCGCTGGCCCCAGAACTCTATCTTTAGTCAGGAATCCTCAAGGCCTAATACTGGCATACATCAGGCACGTTTATGAGTGAACAAATGAAAATACGGAATTGCAATGAAGTCCTCAAGAGAACAACTCCTAGAATGTGACAGCCTCAAGAGCAGGAGTCCTGTCAGTGGCATTCTACAGAGTCCCCAGTGTCCAGAGCGAAAGCTGGCATGCCAATGGAGATCAGTATATACTTGTAGAACGGAGGAACATATGTTCTAGAGTCACAGGAAAATACCAAGTACAAATTCTTCCTGACTTGCTTTCCATGACTAACTTTCCTGGTTTGTGACCTACTTTTACTGTAATTATCAGGGTGGATGACATGGTTTCTACTAACCAAAAACTAGTACCCTGTGCTTTCACTAGTAAAATATAACACAAGCATAGAGCAACCAAATAAACTACAGGATTCCTGGGTAGAAGTCCACAGGAGGGTTTTCTCAGCTCCTTGAAACTGCACGTCAAATTTTCAATTGGTCCAAGTATCTGCATTTTTCTAGCAAGAAGGATCACAATTTTCCTTGAATTCCAGAATATATATTAAAAAACAAACAAACAAAAACGGAACACAGCCAGCGCTGTGGATCAACAGGCTAATCCTCCGCCTGCGGAGCTGGTACACCGGGTTCTAGTCCCAGTCGGGGCGCCGGATTCTGTCCCGGTTGCCCCTCTTCCAGGCCAGCTCTCTGCTGTGGCCCGGGAAGGCAGTGGAGGATGGCCCAGGTCCTTGGACCCTGCACCCACATGGGAGACCAGGAGAAGCACCTGGCTCCTGGCTTGGGATCAGCGCAGCGCGCTGACCACAGCACCCATTGGAGGGTGAACCAACGGTAAAGAAGACCTTTCTCTCTGGCTCTCTCTCTCACTGTCCACTCTGCCTGTCAAAAAAAATAATAAATAAATAAAAAGAACAAAACCCTACCTAACAAAAATGTTAGCCTGAATTAAGCTGCATTCACCTCTCTTCTCAGATCTGTATTTTGATATATCACCGGTACCTTGAGCAGCAGTAGCAACTGCTGAAACAAATGTATACAACTGGCCGGCGCCGCGGCTCACTAGGCTAATCCTCCACCTGCGGCGCCAGCACCCCGGGGTTCTAGTCCCGGTTGGGGCGCCGGTTCTGTCCCAGTTGCTCCTCTTCCAGTCCAGCTCTCTGCTGTGGCCCCGGAAGGCAGTGGAGGATGGCCCAAGTCCTGGGCCCTGCACCCACATGGGAGACCAGGAGGGTGCACTTGGCTCCTGGCTTCAGATCAGCGCAGTGCGCCGGCTGTGGCGTCCATTTTGGGGGTGAACCAACAGAAGGAGGACCTTTCTCTCTCTCTCACTCTGTCAAAAAAAAAAAAAAAAAAAAGTATCCAACTGGCACACTCTCCCAGAGATTCCTACTAGAATGTGCATTAATATTTTCTATAATTGGAAAAGTACTCAGGGCCAGCGCTGTGGTGTAGCAGGTTAAACTGCTACCTGCAGTGCCAGCATCCCGTATGGGCACCAGTTCGAGTCCTGGCTGCTCTACTTCCAATCCAGCTCTGTGCTATGGCCTAGGAAGCAATACGGGACGGCCCAAGTCCTTGGGCCCCTACACCCGAGTGGGAGAGCCGGAAGAAGCTCTTGGCTCCTGCCTTCAGATCGGCGCAGCTCCAACCTTTGTGGCTATCTTGGGAGTGAATCAGTGGATGGAAGACTTCTCTCTCTGCCTCTCTGTAACTATGCCTTTCAAATAAATAAATCTTTAAAAAAAAAAAAAAAAAAAAAGAAGATAGTATTGTAGGGACCAGTGCTGTGGCATAGCATGTGAAGCCGCCAATTGCAGTGCTGGCATCCAATATGGGCGCCGGTTCAAGACCTGACTGTTTCACTCCGGATCCAGCTCTCTGCTCTGCCCGGGGAAAGCAGTAGAAGATGGACCAAATCCTTGGGCCCCTGCAACCGCGTGGGAGCTCCTGGCTCCTGATTGGCGAAGCGCTGCCATTGGGGAGTGAACCTTCAGATGGACGACCTCTTTCTCTCTGCCTCTACCTCTCTGTAACTCTGCTTTTTAAGTAAATAAACAAAGCTTTAAAAACAAATACCCACCAATGTTCTTTAAAAGTTAGTGAGCAATTCTTACCTACTCTGCATCCAACTGAGTCAAGGTTTATTATACTACCAGCCAGTGTTTAAGAAAACATTACATTCGCCGGCGCCGCGGCTCACTAGGCTAATCCTCCGCCTTGCGGCGCCGGCACACTGAGTTCTAGTCCCGGTCGGGGCGCCGGATTCTGTCCCAGTTGCCCCTCTTCCAGGACAGCTCTCTGCTGTGGCCAGGGAGTGCAGTGGAGGATGGTGCAAGTGCTTGGGCCCTGCACCCCATGGGAGACCAGGAGAAGCCCTGGCTCCTGGCTTCGGATCAGCGCGGTGCGCTGGCCGCAGCGCTCCAGTCGCGGCGGCCATTGGAGGGTGAACCAACGGCAAAGGAAGACCTTTCTCTCTGTCTCTCTCTCTCACTATCCACTCTGCCTGTCAAAAAAAAAAAAAAAAAAAAGAAAAGAAAACATTTGAACATGACACAGGGAATATTTCTACTGTCATCTAATTAAATGAAATGGGGGGAAAACCCAGGATTACCCAGATTTACAGGAAAGCTTTTTCCTTCCTTTCACTGTATACAGTGAACCAAACATCAAAGCAGCATTTAACTAACCAATCACTAAATCCAATCTTGTGACTAATATGCTAATAATTCAACAGAAGAAAATAAGCAATTATATCATTTTAAATTAAATTAATAAAGCTTTGAATTAAAGAGTTATCGACATAAAAAAGCTAGTCAGAGCGTTCACACTACAGAGTCCATTTATCCAGTTGAGTAAGAAGGATCATGCCGTACTGACTGGCCTGAGACGGTGGTGGCCTACAGGCGAGGAATGGGACGGGGTGACTGGTTGACTGTTTTGAGTGGTGCTTGCACGGATGGACACATTTGTGAAACTCGTTTCAATGCACAGGTAAGATCTGTGTGGCTTACTGCACGTAAAATATGCCTCAGTAAAAATATATAGAGATTTATACTAAAAAGAAAAACAATACTCTCGTCACTGAACTAACACAGCCAGTCTCCCTCCGTTCCGGGAAGGCGACCCACACGCACACGTCGAGTCCGCACGAGCCTCCAGGAACATGAACGCTTGGTGGGCCCCCAACTAGCGACGGCCGCCTTGGGAACGGGGGTCGAAGCAGCCCCGGGTCGCCGGCTAGGAAGGGCCGGCTCCGGCAAGTTCCGCACCCACGGCGATCGGCTCCGACCGACGCCGACCCCCGCCCAGGGAGCGCCCACTAGTTCCGCGGACACCAGCTGCCGCTCGCTAGACCACGACACGCCAACGAAACGGCGTCCGCGAGCCAGAGCCACGCACGGGGGGCATGGGAGCGACCGCGACGTTGTAGCCCGGCCCCGCGACAACCCCCAAGCCCACCTCAATTCTGCCCCGTAATATCCCACGCCCACGCCTGCTCCTCCCCAGCGCCCCACTCACTCACGCCCGTCCCCCCACACGCGGCTCTGCCGGGAACCTGCACCCACACCTGCTCCCGCTGCCAACCCCACAACGGTTCCTCCCGGCTCCCCGCCGGCCTCCCCACTCCCGACCGCGTCACGCTGTGCGGGGCACCCGCACTCGCCACAAGGCGCCGCTGTGGCGCCGCCTTCCACAATCAACTCTGCGCTTGCGCTCACTAGGAGGACGCTCTTCCAAATCTTTTTTTCAAAAGGGGCAAGAAAGCGGTCGGCGCAGGCGCGCCCCTGACGCGGGCCGCGCGCCGCCACTTCCGCCCTGAGCGGGAGGCGGGGGAGGCGAGAGTGAGCCGGCGGGCGCGAGCCCGGGTCCTCGGAGGACGGCGGCTGTCGCGTGGTCCCGCAACTCACCAAGTACAGCGGCTGCCAGCGACACTGAGCATCCAACTCCTCGAACTCCCGCTCGATCGTAGCAGCCATGGCGGAGGGAGCGAGTTGGCGCGAGCGGAGCCTCCACTGGCGGAGAGGCTCAGGCCCCGCACGATCCGGGCAGAGCGCTGGTGGTGCAGCGCATGCGCGCTCCGCTCCCCGCCCCGCCCCCACGCTGAGCCCGACCGGCTGTGGGGAAAGTACCTGGAGCGTCGGACGTCAGCGCGCCGACTCGGCGCGCGCGGGGTCGGACGGCGGTGGGGCGGGGCGGGACGCTGTGGGGGGCGTGGCCAGGGGCACCCAGGTGGGAGGGGGCGGGGCCAGGAGGACCACCCAGAAGCTGCGGTCCCGCGCCGCTTAGCGGGAAGTGGCCTGGGGGTCGGAGGGAATAGCGCGAGGGTGATGGGAGTGAGACTCGCCCGGAAGTTCCCCAGAGAGGTCGGAGACATGCTCCACCTTGATGTCCCATTTCTCATTTTAGTTTTCGGTTTTTTTTTTAATGGGATCTTCGCTTTAAACATCTAGGTCAGTTTATCGGCGTGTGTCCAACTTCGGAACGAATGCTTCAGCGCTGATGTCAGCCTCCCGTAGGCCTGTGGGTTTTCTGCAAAAATCTCACTGTCATCTTCACGAGGAGTTAGGAAAATTTTAGCTGTGCCACACAATATTGAAATTTAAATCTTAACCAAACCAATGAAATTAACTCAGTTCTTCAGCCAGCCGGGGGCCACATTTCAAAGGCTCAGCACCGCCTGTGGCTAGTGGCTGCACCCCCGCGGAGCTCACATACAGAGCACTTCTATCATCAAAGTTATTTTGGACAGAGCTGCCCGAGAGGACAAAAATACTTGAGGTAGAGTCACGTAAAATAATGAAAGCTGGCCAGAAAGAAACAGAAGGCTACAGGAGCTAGAAAAATATCTTAGTAAAAATTAAAAGTCAACACTTTTCTATTGATAATGTAATTTTAGCATACGTGGAAGCTTCCTCCAAAAGAACCCCATAATCAAATAGTCTGGTTTCTGTCATTGAAACTGCCCAGATTAAAGGCATGTATCCCACAATACCCTGTGACTACTCATGGAGACGTTCTGTCCTACCAAGGAAAGGCCGTTTGTCCACTTAAAGTTAAGGGAGGCAGTGGTGGTAGTGTTTGGCTGAAGGGCGGGTAGTCTTGCCCTGAAAGCAAGTTTTGGTCACCAAGTATTCTCCAACCTTTGGAACTCGTTTGTCAGCCTCCCTACTGGCAGGAGCTGAACCTGCTCCTTGCTTCTCTAATATTTTTTCTTTCAAGATTTGTTTATTGGGGCCGATGCCGCGGCTCACTGGCTAATCCTCCGCCTGCGGTACCGGCACCCCAGGTTCTAGTCCTGGTTGGGGCGCCGGATTCTGTCCAGGTTGCCCCTCTTCCAGGCCAGCTCTCTGCTGTGGAGGTAGTGGAGGATGGCCCAAGTGCCCCTGCACCCACATGGGAGACCAGGAGGAAGCACCTGGCTCCTGGCTTCGGATCAGTGCAGCACACCGGCCGTGGTGGCCATTTGGGGGATGAACCAAGGGAAGGAAGACCAATCCGTCTATCTGTCTCTCTCACTGTCTATCTAACTCTGCCTATCAAGAAAAAAAAAAAAAAGATTTGTTCATTGAATGAGTGATGTTAAGCTACAGCTTAGGACACCTGTATCAGAGTTGCTGGTTTGAGTCCTGGCTACTCATGCTTCCAATCCAGTTTCCTGCTACTGTGCCTGGGAGGCAGCAGGTAAGGGACGCAAACACTTGAATCCCTAACGGTTCTACACACGAGACCCAGATGGAGTTCCTGGCTCCTTCCTGGCTGTGGCCTGGCCCAGCTCCAGCTGGCAGAGAAAGAGGAAGAGAGATCTTGTGTTTGCTAGTTCACTCCCCAAATGGCTGCAACATGAGAATGGATCTGGGCCTTTGATGTATTTCCCTTCGCCTGCTGGCAGGCATCACATTTTGTGGGTACAGAGTTGAAGAAGAGGCATTGCAGGAGACAGGGCTGGCGTCTCTGTCACAGAGTATTCAGGAGGGCCCTGCAAAGCCAGCAGCCGGTGGTCACCAGCGCTCTGCCCCTGATGCTTTTCCTAGTGGCTTTCATGAACTCTCCTCCCACGCACCCTAGAGAGCTATTTCCAGCAAGCTCTAGAAGGCAACATAGTAGATGGAATGGTAGCCTCCCAAGAATATGTGTGCCTGTAATCTGTGAATGTGGCTTATAGAAAAATGTTGTTGGAAGATGCAGTTAAGGTAAGGATCTTGAGATGGGATTTTCCTAGATTATCAGGGTGGGCCCGAAATTCAGTGACAAACACCCAAGAGAAGGGTGACAAAAAGGCCACGTGAAGAGGAGGCGGTGCAGCCTCAGGGAAACCTTGGAGTCAGCAGCAGCTGCACGAGGCAAGAAAGCCTGCACCCCTTCGGAGGGAACACAGCTGGATAGACATCTTGATTTTGGCGTTCTGCCTCTAGAACCAGGAGAGAAGCAACTGCTGTTGTCCTAAGCCACCACATGTGTTGTGATTTGTTACGGTCGCCAGCTGTACCAAGATTTCCGGCAAGTTCTATCATTGTTAGCACCACAAGGACAGGCCTTCTCCAGGGAGGTCTGGATCTCAGCCCAGGGGTGGCAGGACTGTGAAGAGGGAGGGGCACCTTTCCCCACGCTCCATCTCTGCCAGATGGGCAGTGCCTGTCTCACACCCCTATTCCTGTAGCCTCCAGGCCGCCACAAAACACACCAAACACCGGAGTAAGGGTAAGGGTTTATTGGGGGAAACGCGACAGACTGGAGGGAAGGGGCGAAGAAGGAAAAGAGGGAGAAGGAGAGCATAAGAGAGACAGAGAGATCAGGAGAAGGAGAGCAAGAGAGAGCCACACATTCAGGAATGGGTCCTTTTAAAAATTTGCAGGGGGTGGGCAGGGAAGTAGGAGCATCCAATCCCATTAGGATGGGGGTGGGACTGACACTGGTGGTTGGGCCACGTGGCTATCTGGCTTCCAGCAATGGCGGCGGGTGCTAGAGCCTAGGATGGCGTCGGGAATGTGCCATTTTACTAACCCAGCGTCCTCTGTACTTTTTACTAGTAAGTCACTGCCTACTCCAACCTGCTACCACTTCTGATTCTTTATATCTGGGGCAAGTGGTGTAGTGGCAAAGCCACCACCTACAATGCTTCCATCCTATATGAGAGTGTCTGGATTTGAATCCAGGCTCCATTCCTCATCCCAGGGAATAAGAGTTCCCTGCTTGGAGGCAGCAGTGAGGACTCATAGTGGAGCCCTGTCACCTAGGTGGGAGGCTGGAATGGAGTTCCAGGTTCCTGGCTTTGGCCCAGCCTGGCCCCAGGCAGTTGTTTGCATTTGGAGTGTGAACTAGCAGATGGAAACACTTTCTCTCTCTCTCGCTTTTCTCTGTCTCCCAAATGAGTAATTTTTTTTTAAAGACAGAAAAATGGCAGCAGTGCTAGAAAGACAGCAGAGCATGAGCAAAGAAAGAGCCTTTTGGTTCCAGAAAATCTTAACCAGCGCTCAAAGCCAGCCAGGCAGAGCAAGCACTTGGGTAAAGAAGGAGCAGAGGAAAGGAAGAGGGCTCAGGGTCAAGTAACTGCCATCTGCGCACGTGGGTCCCTGCAGCAGCAGCACGCAGGACGCAGCTTGGGTGACCAGAAGTGAAAACTCATGCCTTGCAAGTGCCACATAATGAGGAAAAATAAAGAAGCTGTCGCTCCCCCTCTTCGTGGAGGAACGACACAGGACCCTGCGCTGTTCTTTCGTCTGCTCGGCCCTCCCCGGGTTTGCTGCTGGTTCTTCCCGGGTTGGCTACTGTCCCTTCCACCTCCGTGGAAGGGCAGTTCCCCCTGCCACATTCCCCACTTCCGCAGGGGAGCGGCACACCGCCGGCCGGCTCTCTCGGGGGCTGCACAGGTGTTCCCTTAGATGTTCCCCTTAGATGTTCCTGGTGCATGCCGTCTCTCTCCTCCTTTATAGTCCTGCTCCGCCAATCCCAACTCGGCTGCCCACACGCCGAGTACGCTGCTCTCCTCCAACCAGGAGCAAGTCCTACAGTTCATTGGCTGAACTGGAGGCAGCTGTGTAGAAGCTGTTTTCTTCTCTCCCAGCGCCATATTGTGGGAGAGCAGATGCATAGAATAAGTCTTAATTCCAGTAACTCAGTCCAGTCCGAGCCGCTCCCCACAGAAGCTGGGCCTTTGTTGTAGGCATCCAGAGGGTTACTGAGTGAACTTTCTGGTGCAGTGGACCCTTGCAAGACCTCCGCTGGAGAAAGTCTCAAGGGGTGTCTTTGTCAGTTACCCCCTCCTCCACAGCCTAACATTGTTGCCTCTAGGGGAGCCTATGTGACCTGGGGATTTCCAACTCTGAAGTCTATCCAGGCTCTGGCAGAGGCCAAGGATAAGACCCTCTGACAGAAGACAGTTCTGAGGAGCACCGGGGACAGCCTTCACTGATGAAGTCACCTACCTGGGGAGTGCTGCCGGGTGGTCACACAGTCCTTGCACGCTTTCCACCTCTCTGTGGCCTGCCGTGGTACTGAGACTAAAGTGGCTGGCAGGGGTGAATGCATCAGTCCAGCTGAGCTAGACCCAGAGTTTCTGAGAGCACAGCACACTGGAAGCGTATGTTTTTGCTTTTTGAAACTTGTCGAGTGTCTTCAGAGAAGATTTTCCTGGTTTCTCTGTGGCAACTGGAAGAGAAGGGTCAGGAAAGACAGGAGGTTATGATCATCTCCCATCACTGCCCGGGTTCGAGGGAAGGTTCCATTGTTTTCCATGCTGGCCTCAGTATGCCTTGGAGGACGGAGTGCTGCTTTGTCACATCTGTCCTAGGGTTTGGTGTTGGTAAATGACTAACTCAAGTATGTGGCAAGGCTCCCTAAGAACTCCTGCAACAGTGAACCCTGAGAAGTCTTAGGGCATTGGTGTGAAAAGACTTGAAACACAGGACCAAGAGCACAAAACAAGTGCCCAGGTGTCTGTGCTGTGCGTCCCATACCCCAATTTTCCCGTGACAGCTTTGCAAGCTCAGACTCACCTGGCTCCAAGTAGATCTGGTGATTTGGGGATGCTGGCCTGCAACTGGCTTAGACTTTCTTTTTATTTAAGATTTATTTATTTTACTTGAAAGTCCGAGTCACACAGAGAGAGGCAGAGAGAGAGAGAGAGAGAGAGAGAGAGGTCTTCCATCTGCTGGTTCACTCCCCAGATGGCTGCAATGGCTGGAGCTATGCCGATCCGAAGCCAGAAGCCAGGAGCTTGTTCCGGATCTCCCACATGGGTGCAGGGCCCAAGGACTTGGGCCATCTTCCATGGCTTTCCCAGGCCATAGCAGAGAGCTGGATCGGAAGTGGAGCAGCTGGGTCTCGAACCGGAGCCCATATGGGATTCCGGCACAGCAGGTGGAGGCTCTACCTGCTATGCCACAGTGCCAGCCCCTGGCTTAGTCCTTTTCTTAAGCTCAGGACTTCAGAAAGACCCCTCTGCCAAGAAAATATGCACACACTCAAAATTTTGCTTGGAATTTTAGGGTGCTCCTAGATTCTTCTCCACAGCGACCTACGTTCCCTATGTGAGGAAGCCCTGCTGTTGTCACCAGGCCCTGGTCTCACTCGTCTCCTTCCAGTCTGTGTCCTGGGGAAGACCACAGCTTACTGAGATAGCTTTTCCCTTCAAGCTAACTGGGGGCTTCCTGTTAAGGACAGAGTGCCCAATTATGTTGCTTCCTTAACCACGCATAACTGGGAAAAGGCCCACCATTTTCCCACTGAGCTTTGGGGTGGAACTTCCTGGTTTCCCTGATGATCAGCCCTTTCCTTAAAACCCAGACCAGGAAGGAGTGAGCCACTTTCTTATTTTGGCATGAATGAGATTTGCACTATTTGGCTTAGGCCCCAGGTTGGTAGCTAAATTGGGCCTTTTCCTTGCATATTCTGGACTGGTTAGGATGTAGTAGACCAGCCACAGGGTTTCTAGAAATACTGATTCTGATAGCAGTAGGTCTGATACTGCTTGTGTTTTTTTCAACAGTGTCTACCCCTAAATGGGCCCTCCTTTTGCTCCATTCCCTCTTAGCTGGACTTTTAAGCAGGAGGCAAGGATGTGCTGGGCCCAGGTTAAACTTGAAAATATGCTTGACCATTGTGTTCTCTGGGTCTTTAAGATCAGCATGGCTGCATGTTTTGGCTGTTGGGGCCCTGGAACATAGCTGTGAAATTGAGTTGGATGCCTTAAAATTGTGCCAGGATATGAGGTAATTAATTAGGTTGGTTGATTTCAGAGATCACCTGCCAGGGATAGACGTTATAGATATTACTCTTCTACTATAAAGCATTGTGAAACCAGATTACTCTAAAATGATGCATCACAAAGTCATGGAAAAATACAATTGTGCAGATTGAAGACTGGGTTTTGTATGCCAGATCTGTCTTATACTGAATGTGAAAACAGTGTTTCCTTGCTTACCTACAAAATAGAGCTAATGTCCTCCAGTCTGTCTGCTTCACATAGCTGTTAAAAGCACTAACTGAAATAATAATCTTTTTTATTTTTATTTTTAAGATTTATTTATTTTATTTGAAAGACAGACATACAGAGAGAAAAGGAATGAGAGAGATCTTTCATCCTCTGGTTCACTCCCCAAATGGCCACAATGGCCAGAGCTGGGCCAAGTTGAAGCCAGGAGCCAGGAGCCTCTTCTGGGTCTCTCTGCTACTTTCCCAGGCACATTAGCAGGGAGCTGGGTTGGAAGTGGAGCAGCTGGTACTTGAACCAGTGCCCATATGGGATAATGGCTCTGCAGATGGAGGCTTAAGCTTCTATGCTACAGCACAGGCCCCACTTATAGTCTTTTTTTTTTTTAAGATTTTTAAAAAATTTTTTTATTTGAAAGAGTTACAGATAGAGGAAGATACATAGAGAGAGAAGTCTTCCATCCACTGGTTCACACCCTAAATGTCCGAAACAGCCAGAGATGAGCCCATCTGAAGCTAGTAGTCAGGAGCTTCTTCTGGGTCTCCCATGTGGGTTCAGCAGGGAGCTGGATCAGAAGTGGAGCAGCCAGGACTCAAACTGGTGCCCATATGAGATGTTGGTACTGCAGGCCGAGGCTTTAACCCACTGCGCCACAGCCTCACCCCCCCCCCCACTGATATTCTTAATTTACAATTCTATATAATTAAAAGAGGTTATCATTAAGAAGAGGGAGGAGTGAGGAATGGCAAGCCATAGATAGAAGATATACAATAGACACTTGCAGTAACGAAAGCTAGCAAGCAAGTCAAGCCATGCTGAAGCATTCCAGAGGACAAAGGGTGGTGTTGCATTATGGAGCAGAGGACAAAGCCACTCTCTGTGATGCTGGCATCCCATATGAGTGCTGGTTCGAGTCCCGGCTGCTCTACTTCCCATCCAGCTCCCTGCTAATGCACCTGGGAAGGCAGTAAAAGTTGGCCCTAGCACTTGGACCCCTGCCACCCACCTGAGAGACCCAGATGGAGTTCCAGGATCCTAGGGGAGACCCAGATACAGTTTCAGGATTCTGGCTCCTAGCTTTAGCCTGGCCTAGCCCCAACTGGTGCAGCCACTTGGGTAGTGAATCAGCAGATGGGATGTCTCTCTCTCTCTCTGTCTCTGCCTTTCAAATAAATAAATAAATCTTAAAAAATAAACCTTTTGGAAGAGAAGCTGTCAGGAGGGCACAGATATGTAATTTACTACCTTATGAGGATGACTATCATGATTTTGCTTTGCTCAGTCATGCAAAAAGAATAAATAATGGATAAAAGAAAATGCTAAGTGACTTTGGAATTCTAAAATGATTCATTTTTGAAATTTTCATTACAACCATGTTCCCTTGTACATGTTGGATGGTCCTCAAGTCCCCTAAATTCTTGGAATGTAGAAGTTTTTATTTATTTAACTTTTTTTTTTCAGACATAAGCCAGTTTAATTAAGGTACAAGAGAAAAAGGAAATATGTTTTGGCCGTCAAGGTGGTAAATGGATCTCTCAGAACTGGAAGCAGGATCTTTTGGTTCATTGGAAGCTAGTGATCTGTGCCAAGAGTCCTCAATTACCTCTCAGGGCCTACCTTACCCCTCTCCACCTTTGCTCTACCTTGAAGACAGACCTGAAATGAATACAGTGAATACTCCCCTCCAACCCTCACCTCCACCCTCCAACTTACAATTGGATTTCAACTCAGTCAGTATGGAGCATTAGCAGAAAATCAGAAGGAAAGAATATGGCGCTATCAAGAAATTTATCCCCTTGGTCCACATCTTGCAAGGCCTCCATGAGCTAATTGCATCACCGCACTGAAACACTGCTCCTTTCAAGACCTTCAACCCCACGTGAACCTCTGCATCCGTCCTCTAGGAAACTGTTTCTGCCTGCATCCCTCCTTGCCTGGGTATGATTCCAGTGCAACTGGGACCAGCCCTATTTGTGTAACTTTAAGTTTGTATTTATCCGTGTCCCTGTGGGAAATAGGTGATATCCTCAAAAAGGATGATCAAAGAAAGTTTAAAGACAGCACGCTTTATGAAGTTGTGGGCAAGATTTTTTTTCAAAAGCAATAAAGCAAAAACAAAATAAATAAATAAATATCAATAAAGCAGGGTGAAACACCCCCTGTTAGTAACAGTGGAGAAATCCTACTTTCCCCAAGTCTGAAGGTGCAAGGGGCAGGAGCAGTTACTGAGCCCCAGAGAGGGACTAGCAAAACAGCCCCATGACTCCGTACCAGATCAGTTTCCTACCTCTGCTGTAACAAAGCGACACAAACTTCCTGACTTAAAACCGCACACATTTTTATCTCAGTTCTGGAAGTCAGAAGGCTGAAAATGAGGCTTTGGGGCTAAAACTGAGGTGTGGGTAGGGCTGTACTCTTCCTGGAGGCTCCAGGTGGGCAACTCAGTCCTTGCCTTCTCTGGGTTATGGAGGCTGCTTAGGTGCCTTAGCTAGGGCCTCTCCAGTAATCACATCACTCTGTCTTCTGTCACATCTCTCTTTTGAAAAACTTTCATTAATTTAGTTGAGAGGCAGAGAGAGAAAGGGAGAGAGAGACAGAGTAAGAGAGAGGGAACGAGCGCTCCACTAGCCACTCCTCAAATGCCCACAATCGGTAGGGCCGCAATCAAAGCTTGAACGAAGAACTCAATCCAAGTCTCTCATGTGGGTGGCAGGAACCAATCACTTGAGCCATCACCTCTGCTTCCCAGGGTCTCACTACCAGGAAGCTGGAGTCAAGAGCTGGATCCAGGAGTAAAACGCAGGCACTGGGAGATGGGACCTGAGTATTCTTAGCCAGCATCTAAGCAGCTGTGCCAAACGCCCATCCCTACTTCTCCATTTTGACTCCAACCTTTGGCTCTCTCTTCCCTCTCTTAAGGACCTTTATGATTACATTGGTGCCACCCAGATAATCTCTCCACCTCAAAATCTCTGGTTTAATAACATCTATATGTCCAGAAATATATTCACAAGTGCCTTCCCTCTAAACTTTTCAGGGTTGGTCTCTAAAACAGACTATTTCATTGGAGGACAAAGGTAATACTCAGAACAAGCCACAGCTGGGGTGGAGGGGTGGAAAGAGAAACAGCCCCAGAGTCACAGGCTCTGTACCAGGGTCTCTGCCCTTCTTTGGGATGGCCAGAGTCTTAGTCTGTCATCTGTTGCTTAACAGAACACCTGTGGCTGAGTAATTTCTCAAGAATAGAAGTTTATTTGGCTCACAGTGCTGGAGTCTGAGCCATCCAACAGCACGGTGCCAACATCTGCTTAGCATCTGGAGAGGGCCTCCTGCTGCACGGTAACATGGCTGAGGCATCACGTGTCTCTTCCTCATCTTATAAAACCCCGACAGTAGCCAGTGTTTGGGGCAGTGGCTAAGATGCTGCTTGGGATGCCCACATCCCATATTATGGTAACTGGGTTTTGGTCTCAGCACTACTTCCAATTCCAGCTTCCTGATAATGTGCACCCTAGAGTCAGTAAGTGATGGATCAAGTAATTGGGTCTCTGCCACCCATGTGGGAGACCCAGATTAAGTTCCTGAGTCCCAGGGCCAGCACTATGGAATAGAAGACTAAGCCTCCACCTGCAGTGTCAGCATCCCATATGGGCACTTATTGGGGTCTACGATGTTCCACTTCCAATCCAGCTCCCTGCTAATGCACGTGGGAAACCAGCAGAAAATGGTCCAAATCTCTGGGCCCCTGTACCCAAGTGGGATACGTAAATGGAACTCCTGGCTCCTGGCTTCTGCCTGGCCCAGCCCTGGCCATTGAGGCCATGTGGGGAGTGGGCCAGGGGATTGAAAAAAAAAAAAATTCCTGGTTCCTGGCTTTAGCCTGGCCCAGTCCTGGGTATTAAGGGCATTTGGGGACTAACCACAGTATAGAATATGTGTGTGTATGTGTGTGTGTGTGTGTCTTTGCCTTTGAAATATTTAAAAAAAAAATTTTTTTTTGACAGGCAGAGTGGACAGTGAGAGAGACAAAGAGAAAGGTCTTCCTTTACCGTTGGTTCACCCTCCAATGGCCGCTGCGGCCAGCCCACCGCGCTGATCTGAAGGCAGGAGCCAGATGCTTCTCCTGGTCTCCCATGGGGTGCAGGGCCCAAGCACTTGGGCCATCCTCCACTGCACTCCCTGGCCACAGCAGAGAGCTGGCCTGGAAGAGGGGCAACCGGGACAGAATCCGGCACCCCGACCGGGACTAGAACCCGGTGTGCCGGCGCCGCAAGGTGGAGGATTAGCCTATTGAGCCACGGCGCCGGCCCAAAATTTTTTATAATTTTTAAAAGATTTATTTATTTATATGAGAGGCAGAGTTACACAGAGAGGGAGAGAATCTGTTAGTTCAATCCCCAAATGGCCACAATGGCTGGAGGTGAGCCAATCCAAAGCCAGGATCCAGGAGCTTCTTCCTGGTTTCCCATGTGGGTGCAGGGGCCCAAGCACATGGGCCATCTTCCACTGCTTTCCCAGGTGGATCAGGAAGCTGGATCAAAAGTGGAGCAGCTGGGACTCAAACCGGCATCCATATGGGATGCTGGAGCTGCAGATGGCCGGTTAACTCACTGATCCACAGCACTGGTCCCTTTAAAATTTTTTATAAATAAAAATTTTTAAGGCCACCAATGCCATCATGGAGACCCCACCCTCATGAGCTCATCTAATCTCAATTACTTCCTGAAGGCCCCACCTCCAAATGCCATTAACATGAGTTTAGAGATTAAGTTTACAACACATGAATTTCTGTGGGACATGTTCAAACCACAACGCCCAATTATGTGAGCTAAAACATCTCTTTCTTGTTTAGACCAGTCTGACTTTGACTTCCTGCTATATATAGCCCACAGTATACTGGTTGATACCATGTTCTAACACCCAGTTACAGATCAAGACTTGAAATCTCACCCACCTAATCACACCTAACAAAGGAGAAAGATCACCTGTGGGTTTTGGGCAGAATGAGGCTCCAATATCTAAAAAGAACAATAAAGGAATTAATGTACTTTCTAAGCAAACTGAAGAGAGGTGCCCCATGGCTCCAAATATAAAATAATGACAAGGAGGGGAAAATGCTGATTTGTACTGACTTGATTGTACCTATCGTATTCAGATATTGGAATGTCACACTGTACCCTGTGGGGAGCAATCCGGACTGGACTAAGTTACTGGAATTAAGACTTATTCTATGCATCTGCTCTCCCACAATATGGCGCTGGGAGAGAAGAAAACAGCTTTTACACAGCTGCCTCCAGTTCAGTCAATAAACTGTAGGACTTGCTCCTGATTGGTGGAGAGCAGCGTACTCGGCGTGTGGGCAGCCGAGTTGGGATTGGCGGAGCAGGACTATAAAGGAGGAGAGAGACGGCATGCACCAGAAACATCTAAGGGGAACATCTAAGGGAACACCTGTGCAGCCCCCAAGAGAGCCGGCCGGCGGTGTGCTGCTCCCCCGTGGAAGTGGGGAAAGTGGCAGGGGGAACCGCCCTTCCACGGAGGTGGAAGGGATAGTAGCCAACCCGGGAAGAACCAGCAGCAAACCCGGGGAGGGCCGAGCAGACGAAAGAACAGCGCAGGGTCCTGTGTCGTTCCTCCACGAAGAGGGGGAGCGACATAATGGTGCTGTGACTCGGATATGAAGCCTAGGCAGGGCTTAGTGTCGTTCCTCCATGAAGAGGGGGAGCGACAGTACCCAGAAAATATGTACAATTGTTGTTAATCCAGAAATTTTTCTAATGCTTTAAAAGATATATTTTAAAAATCTGAAAAGAGGGGCTAGCACTTGTATGCCTACGACCCATAGCGGAGTCCAGTTCAAGTCTCAAATGCTTTGCATCTGATCCAGCTTCTTGCTAATGCATCTGGGAAGGCAGCAGAAGATGGCCCCAGTGCTTGAGTTCCTGCTACCAGCATCAGAGACCATGATGGAGTTCCTGGCTCCTCTGCCCTGGCTATTGTGGGCATTTGAGGAATTAGCCAGTGAATGGAAGAGCTGTATTTCTCTCTTTCCGTCACTCTGTTTTTCAAATAAATAAATAAATACGTAAATCTTTTAAAAATCTGGAAAAGGAAAAAATAACTGAAGTGGGGCAGACTTGTTCCGTGCCCTTAGGACTGCTTTGTGCTGCATTTCTTTCTTTCCCTTCCCACCTTTCCTCATTACCACAGAATTTCAGGCACGACAAACAGTCAAAGCAGAAATAAACTATCCTGGCGCCAGCACTGTGGCGTAAAGTAAAGCCGCTGCCTACATTGCCAGCGACAGTTCAAGTGCTGGCATCCCATATGTGCACTGGTTCAAGTCCCAGCTGCTCCACTTCTGATCTCTGCCATCATCTGGGAGAGCAGTGGAGGATGGCCCAAGTGATCGGACCCCTGCATCCGCATGGGAGATCTGGAAGAAGCTCCTGGCTCCTGGCTTCAGATTGGCACAGCTCTAGCTGTTGCAGCCATCTGGGGAGTGAACCAGCGGAGGGAAGACTTCTCTCTCTCTCTGCTTCAGCCTCACCGTAACTCTGCCCTTCAAATGGGTAAATACATAGGAAGAAAGAAAGAAAGAGAGAAAGAGAGAAAGAGAGGGAGGGAGGGAGGGAGGGAGGGAGGGAGGGAAGGAGAAAAGGAAAAGAAAGGGAAGGGAAGGGAAGGGGAGGGGAGGGGAGGGGAGGGAATGAACTATACTTCCCAAGCAGCAGCAGCAGCAGCAGCAGCAGCTTCTTTCCACGGTAGGGGAGGTATTTTAGGCAGAGGAGACATGTTAACCAATACCCTCCAGCCTCCCCAGAGTGGCCGAGTGTGGCCTGCCACTGAGATCTGGAGTCCTGGCAGCACCTTCCAGTTGTGTGAAAGTCAGCGGCCCCCAGCAGGGGGAAGGGAGCAGGGGCTGGAGGGAGAATGAGCAGGAAGAGAAGCATCCTTGAGATGCGGTGAGAGCAGTATGGGATGAGGGAGACCTGGAAACCTGGGGGGAAGAAACGGTCCTCAGAAGACTTCTGGGAGTATTTGCCCCGTGTCAGATGTTGTAAGAACTCCTGGAATAAGACATTAAAAAAAAACAAACAAGCAACAAAACAACGGATCCAGCACTGTGGCACAGCAGGTAAAGCCCCTGCCTGCAGGGCCGGCATCCTATATAGGCGTCAGGTTGAGTCCCAGCTGCTCCACTTCTGATCCAGCTCTCTGCTAATGATGGAAAAACAGTGGAAGATGGCCCAAGCGCTTGGGCCCCTGCACCCACATGGGAAACCTGGAAGCAAATCCTGGCTCCTGGTTTTTGCCTGGCCCAGCCCCAGCCGTTGTGGCCATCTGGGGAATGAACCAGTGGATAGAAGATCTCTTTCTCTCTGCCTCTCTGTAACTCTGCCTCTCAAATAAATAGTCTTTAAAATAAAAAGAAACTGTTAGAAAGACCAAATGTATTCTTCAAGTCTTCTGTAGTTGAATTTCTATTTCCTTTTTGAATGAAACTTCATACAGACAGTAACCAGAGGTCTTGGCTCATAGTCAAGTAGTATGAGGCCCCATAGAGGTTCAATGATGTTGAAGCAATCTATGAAAACTTCTCAAATTCATCCAGTCAGTATTCCAAATCTTATCTTTAAAACCTGCATTCTCTATCCTACTTAATAATATCACTCATTCATCTAAGCCACAAACCTGGAAGTCAACTTCAATGTCTGCCTCTTGGGGCAGGTGTTGTGCTGCAGGAAGTTAGACTGCCACTCTGGATACCTGCGTCCCTTAGCAGTGCCTGGTTTGTGTCCCATCTATTTGGAGCTTCCCATCCAGCTTACTTCTAACATATCTAGGAGACAGAGGATGATGTCCCAAGTGTGTGGGTTCCTGCCAGATGGAGTTCGTGGCTCCTGCTTTTGGCCGGGCCTAGCCCTGGCTCTTGTGAGCATTTGAGAAGTAAACCAGTGGATGGAAGTTATCTCTCAGATCTCTCTCTCTTTGTCTCTCCCTTCCTCCCTCTGTCTTTCAAATAAATAAATAAACATTTTTTAAAAATGTCTTTTATCTTGTGTCTGTAATAGGTGTTTTGCTTCTTGCCTTTTAAGAAATATCTCATCTATACTCTACTCTCTGTCTCCCCCTGCTGCTATCTTCATTCAGGATTCATTATCTTTCTGTCTCCTGCTCCACCAAACTCTGACATTCCATGGTATCCCAAGGACTAGAACACCACCCAGCATACATAGTAGGTGCAAAATCACTGTGACGGCTGAATGGATTCTTGTTGGACATTTTGATTGCTCTCAATTTTCCTTTTGCAAAACCTATAATATGTTTTTCAGATATATACTCTTCCATCCTTCTAAAGGTTTATTTCCTTTGGGTGACGACTCAGAAGTGAAATTACTGGGCTAAACGGTATCATGGTGACCTCCATTTGGGCTTTCCCAGAGGCAAACCCTGCGGTGGAGATTTGAATACTTTGTGTGGGAGGGGATGCCAGGAAACACTGGGAAGAAGAGGGAAAGGGGACTGGGGAAGAAAGGAAACCAGTAAAGGGTTTACTTAGTTTACTTTCAAGTAGTTTCCATGTGGGCAACTGGCTCTTGATCAACTGGGGAGCTCTGAGAGTTATTACAGAGCATAGGGTTTCATCTTCCAAGCCACGAGCAAAGAAGCTGGGGTAGCATCCACTGCCCCAGCTGTCATGGCTTCAAGTTTGCTTCTGGAACTTATTAGCTCTTTGGCACTCCCAGCTTGCCCTGTGTTTAAGCTGAGCTTGTTCCCGTGGCTAAAAAAATTAAACAGAAAGTAGTCTCTGGTTGTTGAGGTGAATGCCAAGAGTATATGGGGAAGGCATTTACAGTATCTGCTACAGATATTTTTATAGCTTTTGAAATCCACTGTTAAACTGCCTTGAAAAAGCCAAAGTATACTACAAGTACCAATTTGAAAACTATACGAGTTTGCCCACATCCCCATGAACCTTGGTGTGTAGAATTGTTCTTAACAAGCGGTATATCTGAATGCACTTCATTGCTTTTTATTTTTTTAAAAATTATTATTTTAAAGTCAGAGTTACAAAGAGAGGGAGATCTTCCATCTGCTGGTTTACTCTCCAGGGGGCCTCAACAACCAGGGCTGAAAAAGGACAAATCCAGGAGCTTCACCTGGGTCTTCCACGTGGGTGGCTGGGGCCCAAGCACCTGGGCCATCTTCCACTGCATTAGCAGAGAGCTGGATCGGAGGTGGAGCAGCTGGTTCACAAACTGTTGCCCGTGTAGGAATCCAGCATTCTATGTAGCGGCTTCACCTGCTGTGCCACAATGCCGGCCCCACCTCATTGCTTTTCTTTTGCTTTCTTTTATTTTACAACTACTCCTCTACTCCTACCATTTTATGCTTGTATGCATACTGAGCTGTTTCTATAGTGAAATATGTTTATGTTCACATAGAAACACAAAAGGGGCATTTGACCTAGAGGGTAAGATGTCCCCATTCCACATTGGAGCACCTGACTCCAGCTTCCTGCTACCACAGGTCCTGGGAAGCAGCAGTGGCGGCTCAAGTAATTGGGTGCCTGCCACCCACGTGGGTGACCTACACTGAGTTAACCTTTTCCTGACTTTGGCCCCAGCCAGGACCATTGTGGGCATTTGGGGATTGAACTACAAAGAGGGAGCTCTCTCTATATTTATCTATTTCTTTCTCTCTGTGTATTTTTGCCTCTCAAAAGAAACAAAAACATTTCAAATGTATACGCTTGCATTTGGAAAATGGTGGGCAGATACCACTGCTAGTTGCATCTGCCTCTGGGATATAGGATTGGGCGGGGGTGAACAAGTGGGAGAAATAACACTTGTTTTTCCTAAAGGTTTATTTGGAAGGCAGAGTTAAAGGAGAGAGAGAGAGAGAGAGAGAGAGAGAGAGAGAATATCTTCCATTTACTGCTTCACTCCCCCAAATGGCCACAACAGTCATGACTGGGCCAGGCTGAAGCCAGGAGTCTGGAACTCCCTCTGGGTCTCCTGGGTGGGTGCAGGGGCCCAGGAACTTGGGTCATCTTTCATCTTCCCCTGCTTTCTCAGGCACATTAGCAGGGAGCTGGACCAGAAATGGAGCAGCTGGGACTCAAACCAATGCTCATATGAGGTGTCCACGTTGCAGGTGGTGGTTTAACCTGCTACACCACAACACCACCCCTAATTTTTTTTTTCTTTTTTACTTTTTAAAAATTTTTTTAGAAGAGGAGCAACCGGGACTTGAACCGGTGCCTATATGGGATGCCGGTGCTGCAAGGTGTTGCAGGCAGAGGATTAACCTACTGCGCCACAGCACCAGCCCCCCCCCTTTTTTTTTTTTTTTTTTTTTTATTAATTTGAAAGGTAGAGTTGCGGAGACAGAGGTTCTCCCTCTGCTGGTTCACTCCCCAAATGGTCAGTCAGGGCTGGGCCACGCTGAAGCCAGGAGCCAGAGGCTTTCTCTTTGTCTCCCACGTGGGCCAGGAGCCCAAGCACCTGGGCCATCTTCCACTGCTTTTCCAGGCCAGTAGCAGGGAGCTGGATCATATGTGGAGCAACTGGGACTCAAATCTGCGCCCATATGGGATGCTGGTGCTGCAAGCAGCAACTTCACTTGCTATACCACAATGTCAGTCCCCCTTAAATGTTTTCTTGCTGATGTTTTTTTTTTTTTTTTGTGGGTTTTTAAAAAATGATCAGCTGTTATTTATCTAATTTTTAAAAGAACAAAAGAGGAAGACCGGCACTGTGGCCCAGTAGGTTAAGCTGCCATTTGGGACACCCATATCCCATATCAGAGTGCCGGTTCAAATCCCAATTACTCCCAATCCAGTTTCCTGCTAATGTAGCCTGAGAGGTAGAAGATCATGGCTCAAGTGCTTGGGTACCTGCCAGCCACGTGAAAGACCCAGATGGAGTTCCTGACTCCTGGCTTCAACCTGACCCAGCCTTGGCTGTTGCAGATATTTGAGGAGTGAACCAATGGATAGAATCTCTCTCTCTCTCTCTCTCTCTCTCTCTCTCGTCTCTCCCTCTTTCTTTGTTGCTCTTCCTCTCAAGGAAATGGAAATACAGAAATATTTTTAAAAATTTTAAGGGAAATATTGTGGCACTTCCCTTTGTGAAAAGCACAAGAAAAATTTAAAATAATGAATTTAAAGTAATGAACTTGAAAAATGTTTAAACCATGATGACAGATAATGGTTTAATTAAAAAATATCCTACAAATCAATAAGAAAAAAGAGTCATAAAATAAACACACACACACACACACACATGAATTAAGTGTCCACCAGTATTTGGGGAAAAGTTCAGCCAATGACATACAAATTTACAATAAAATACTGTTTTCAACCTAACATATTGGCATAGACAAGTAATAATACTACTTTCTATATTTAGGGGTGGGAGTTTTACAGTGGTTAAGCTACCTCTTCATATCCCACATCAGGGTGCCTGGGTTTGAGACCCAGTTCTGCTCTCTGTACCAGCTTCTTACTAATGCACACCCTGGGAGGCAGCAGGTGATGGCACAAGTGTTTGTGTCCCTGCCTCCCATGTGGGAGACCCAGACTGAGTTCTTGACTTTGGCCTTGCCCAGCCATAGCTGTTGCAGACATTTCAGGAATGAACCAGCAGACAGAAGATCTCTCTCTGACTTTCAAATAAGTAAAACATATTTTTAATTATTTAATGCTGTTTCTATATTTAGAGAATTGGTAGAAATAGGTATTGTCAGCCACTGCTTGTCTAAGTGTAGCTGGTCAAACTGAAGGCCATGTGCAGTGCACGTAAGGCCTAGGCACTCCATTTCTTGGAATTCATCTTCAGAAAGAGATCATGGATGCACTCAGAGATTTATTTCAAGGATGTTTGTAGTGTAACATACTGTAAACAATGGGGGAAATTATTAAATAAGCCACAGTTTATTTCATTCATAAAATAGAACATGTTGCAGTCATTAAAAATGATTGAACATTTAATGGTGTCTCAGGAAGATGCTGGTTGCTCTAAGCAAGGGGTGGAAGAGCTGTAGCTCCCTGATGACGGAGAACCGAGAGGAGCAGGCACACACATCGCAGTGAGATCCAAAGATATCCAAGAGGCTGCCTCTCTCCACCTGTGCTTCTGGGGTCCCAGGGTCTTTAACTTCTGCTTCCCTTGGGGCTGTCCTCTTCTCTGTCCAGTCCAGATTCCTCTGTGATGCTCTTACTTCTTACACGTGGCTTTGCGTTAGTTTGTTTTCTGTTGTGGTAGCAAAATACCCAAAGCTGGCTGGGTAATGTAAAAGGAAAAGAGGATTACATAGCTCACAGTGTAAAGGTCCAAGAGCCTGGTGCCAACATCTACTTGGCTCTCCTGAGGGCCTTCGGGCTACATTGCAACATGGCGAATGGCAACACAATGGGAGTATAAGCAAGAGAACGACAGTAGTCACCTGGTGAGTCAGGAAGTAAGGGAAATCAGGGACCAGGCTTGCTCCTTTTGTGACCTCTCTTTCTCTCTCTCTCTCTCTCTCTCTCTCTCTCTCTGATTTATTTTATTTATTTGAAAGGCAGAGTTACAGATCTTTCATCCACTGGCTCACTCCCCCAATGGCTGCAATGGCCAGGGCTTGGCCAGGCCAAAGCCAGGAGCCTGGATTTCCATCCAGGTCTCCCTTGTGGGTGGCAAGGGGCCCAAGTACTTGGACCATCTTCTGCTGCCTTCCTAGGCATGTTGGCAGGGAGTTGGATTGGAAGTGGAGCAACTGGGACTCAAAGTGGGGCTCATATGGGATACCAGTGTTGTAAGCAGTGGCTTAATCCATTGTACCACAAAACCAGCTCCCCAAAGTATAAATTCTTATCTCCCTTGGAAAAGCAATGAGTTCTTAGAATAGGACAGCTATAAGAGACCATAGAGATCTTACCAAAAAATACCACTCTGAGGCTTTTGGCTTAGAAGTTAAGATATCTATGTCTCATTCCATAGTACCTGAGTTTGACACCTCTGCTGATTCCAGCTTCCTGCTAATGTAGATCCTAGGAGGCAGCAGTGGACACCTATATGGTCCTGGCTTTGGTCCCCATCCATTGCAGGCATTTGTTCAGAGAACCAGCATACTTACTTTCTTTTTGCTCTCTGCCTCTCAAATACATTTTTAAAAATTAAATGCTATTTTATATCCAAACAATGCTGAAATTTATGACCAGAAATATAAACAGGAATTTTAAAAAAGATTTATTATTTGTTTGAAAGACAGAGTTATAGAAAGAGAGAGAAAGATCTTCTGTCCATTGGTTCATTCCCCGAATACCCACAGCAGCCAGGGCTAGGCTAGGCTGAAGTCTGGAACTTCATTCAGGTCTCCCAACATGGGTGGCAGGGGCCTATGTATTTAGGCCATCTTCTGCAGCTTTCCCAGGCACATTCGCAGGGAGCTGGATCTGAAGTGGAGCAGCCAGGACATGTTGAACTGTTGCCCATATGGGATGCTGGCATTGCAGGTGGAGGCATAAACTACTGAGTGACAATGTCAGCTCCTAGATATATTTTTTAAGATATCTTCCTGAAGGCATGGAAAATGCATCCCTACAGAATTCCAATATCCTTGATTCTTCCATGTTTTAACGTCACATGTTGCCTGGGACAAATTTGCAGCAAACATACAAAAATCACCACTGGTGTGGTGTCTCTTCATAATCCTGGTATAGCAAGAGGCTGAAGCTTAATCATCTGAAATGTATTCAAATTCTAAAGTTTTAGTTAAAATGTCAAAGCTCAATTAAAACTAATATTAATCAGGAAAATGAATAATCATTTGTAGTTCAGATGCATGAAGACGGGTGCTCTGGGGCTGTGAGAAGTCTGGGTAGCTGTGGCACAAGGCTGGCAGTCCTGGCTGTGGGGCTGTTGACATCAGAGCCGAGTTTAACTGGGGAATTAAGCAGCTCAGCGTGCGGGAATTACTCCCGTGATATCATCTGTGTTATGCTGCCAGTAAGTGCTCTGAAAATACTCTGCTCCGGAAAAGCTACGTCTGAATGAAAGAAGTCAGTTTTCCAAAATGATTCTCTCCAACTCCTGCCCCAAAACAACCAAGCGACATAAGCTAGGGAGCAGCAGACAAGCAGGATTTGCTGAAAGACATTCCTGAGGTGTCAGCCTGGAAGGGCTGTCTGCTTGGAATGCCATTTAAACGCAGTTGTCAAATGGATGTGGTTAGACAGGTGGCCTAAAATTGTGAATCCAGAACCTTCTATATTCTTTTTTCTTTTTTCTCTTCCCTGTCTCTCTTTTTTCTTTTCCATCTTTCCTCCTTGGAAGAAAATTAGAAGAGCAGAACTGCTTACATAAAGTTTTTATTTGAAAACTGATGCTAGAGTCTTAAAATTCAAGCTGGTAAAAGATTCAGAATTTTACTCTGTCTAAAATCTACGAAACGAAGAAATAATTATTGTTCACTCTCATAATATAGGGAAAATTTCCTATCAGCTTACAAGGAATAAACATTAGTTTAGAAAAAATTCCAACTCCTTCTTAAACAATCCTTTAAACCACACATTTTTGTTCAAGAAACCACTAGTCTTGCTTTAAAAGATTCCCAAAAATGCTATTGGGAGCATCTATAGAGCATTTTTCACAAACCTAGATTCTGAATTCTTTGTTTAAAATAAGTCATTACATATTTCCTGGAACTGTTACTTAAAAAAAAAAAACCATTCCTATCTATTTTGGCAAGCTCTATGAAAACATTAGCCTTCCTTGCTACAACCCTCTAACAAAAGTTAGTCTCAGAGTTTAGCAAAGGAAAGTAAAGGATCCAATAGTGTAAGAAGGAAATTTATAGCTAAAAAAATTAAGCATTTAAAGTTATTTTTAGTTGATGAGAACGGTGTGTTCCCCAACTTCCCCTTCTTCAGGCTATAAGCCACTACTGTGCTCTTGCCAACAATCTGGCTCAACAGAATGTTGAGCACCCCTGGTTGGAAAGCATAAAACTTTCCACATTTGCTCCCTACTGGTATTGGACCCACCACCAACGATGGTAATACAAACAGCTCCTCAGTCTCAGGACTGCGAAAGTCATCATTCAGTTGTTGCTGTGGGTGGCAGTCACAACTCTGCTTTCAGATACAGAGCCATACCTCAGAAGCCTGCTTTGTATTACCCTAACCAAAACTCTCATAGTCTCCCACGGGAGTTGGGCCAACTGAGTGGGCACCTTATGCCCACACTGGGGTCCCTCTTGGGTCTCAGCACCCATTTCTCATCTCTAGAACACACTCTGACCCCCCCTCCCTGAGTACAGCTCCCCAGTCCAAAGAGGTGGCCAGGGAAAGTGGGGCAGAGAGAACTCCTTGAGAGTGGGACAGTTCCAGGGTCTCCTGGCCGCTGCAGTCCCAGGAGGGGAGTAAGTGATGAGAACCCTTATTTCTTTCACAGAGTCTCAAGAGATTGGGCCACCAGTGTGGTTTGGTGATTCTCAACCACTTCAGACTCATGGCACGTTCGGGGCTCTGAGTCACTGATAGTTCATGTGTGTGGACCCATGTAACCCACCTGGGTTGGGTAGTGTCTGTGGTCAATAGGAGCTGAGGGCGGGGAAATGTTGCAGCAGTGTCCCTCACCTGTGCTCCCATCTCTGGCACACAAAGTGGTAACCTCAGCCCCTCTGTAGACCCCTTGCTGTCTCCTCTGGGGGTTTGCATGACCCATGCTATCCAACCCTGGCAGCAGGGCCTGCATTTGTCTTCACTTGCCTCCAATTACCATAGCCCTGTCTTGTTTTACCTGGTCAGCCTCAAGTCCTTCAGTACGAGTGCCTTGCCTACTCTCACCCTACTGGTGTCATGGTGTGGAAGGCAGAACTGGGTCAACGGCGACAGAATCACAAGACTGGAGTGATGATAGCCAAATGAGGTCAAGAGAAGACATTGCATCCATGGATGTCAATTACCCAGAACGTTTGTGTTGTCCATTGGTGAATGAAGAATGGGTTCTGTGGCCATCCTCCAAAATACTTAGAGTGGGAAGCAAGAGACATTTAGGGGGGCCAGTGCTGTGTTGTAGTGGGTAAAGCTGCCTCCTACAGTGCCAACATCCCATATGGGCACCAGTTCTAATCTCGGCTGCTCCACTTCCAATCCAGCTCTCTGCAATGGCCTGGGAAAGCAGTAAAAGATGGCTCAAGTCCTTGCACCCCTGCACCTGCATGGGAGACTTGGAAGAAGCTCCTGGCTCCTGGCTTTGAATCAGCACAGACAGCTTTGGCCATTGCCTGCAACTGGGGAGTGAACCAACAGATGGAAGACCTCTCTCACTCTACCTCTCCTTCTCTCTCTGTGTAACTCTGACTTTCAAATAAATAAATAAATAAATCTTAAAAAGAGAGAGAGACATTTAGGAAGTGAAGCACAGAGTCTACCCTGAGGCATTATTAATTGCTCCTGTGTGGCCACATTCAAAGCCTTTGTTGCCTGATGTAAGAGATAGGAAGCCCAAAATACAATTCACTCCCTATAAAATTTAGCCCACATCTAGAGCTGAGTTGTGTAGGGAGTAGACAACTAGTCCAGGTTGTCTGTCTTGGGGAGAGAAGGGGTTGACTTGAACATTCGTCCTTAGAAGATCTGAGGCCTTAGCCACTGTGCTTTCATTGGGCTGCAGCTGTCCATTTACCATTACCATTGGGCACAGGAGCACTAGACATTGTCCCAGAGAATCTCCTGGGTTTCACACGGTCCTCCCTGTGGCATTTTGTTGACTCAACCCTAGCTGCTCATGGTAGCCGGGTCAATGATCTCTACCAGGTTAGCAGCTTGCTTCTCTGCTGCAGCTCCACTGGCATGCAAAACACAAAGTAGTCTGTGATAGTTGTGTTTTTTTAAAGATTTATTTATTTACTTGAAAGTCAGAATTACACAGAGAGAGAAGGAGAGGCAAAGAGAGAGAGAGGTCTTCCATCCGCTGGTCCACTCCCCAACAGGCCGCAATGGCCGGAGCTGCGCCGATCCAAAGCCAGGAACCAGGAGCCTCCTCCGGGTCCCACACGCGGGTGCAGGGGCCCAAGGTTTTGGGCCATCTTGTACTGCCTACCCAGGCCATAGCAGAGAGCTGGATCAGAAGAGGAGCAGCCGGGACCTGAACCGGCGCCCATATAGGGTACGGCACCACAGGCAGCTGGCCTACCCACTATGCCACAGCACCGGCCTCAATAGTTGTATTTTTACATTCAGAGGAGCTGTTATTTTCTTCCTCATGGAAGCATTTCCTACCCTGAGGAGCCAAGACTTTTCATCAAGAATATCCATTGATTATGTATACAGGAGGCACACAAAATCTGTGCAAGCAGGTCATTGGAAATAATGGGGTTTGGGATGCCTGCACTCCAGCAGTTGAGGCACGACACCAGGTATCAGGTGGTGGTTCAACATTCACACCAAGTTATAAAGGACAGGGTTTCCATCCAGACTGTCATCCCCAAGGTGGCACCTTAAAAAAGACTTTACCAGGGCATTCTATTGTTTTATTTTATTTTTTAAAGATTTATTTATTTATTTGAAAGGCAATTACAGTTAGGCAGAGGCATAGAGAGAGAGAAAGGTCTTCCATCCACTGGTTCACTCCTCCAGATAGTCACAATGGCCAGCGCTCTGCCAATCTGCAGCCAGGAACCAGGGGCTTCCTCTAGGTCTCTCACATGGGTGCAGGGGCCCAAGGACTTGAGCCATCTTCTACTGCCCTTCCAGGCCATGGCAGAGAGCTGGATCAGAAGTGGAGCAGCCAGGACTCAAACCAGTGCCCATATGGGATGCTGGCACTGCAGGTGACAGCTTCACTTGCTGTGCCACAGCTCTGGCCCCAGATTCTATAGTTTTATATTAGATATATGGAAAGAACAGTGGACCCTGGGACCACTTGATCATTGCAAATCCTCCTTTACCATAGTGTGGATCCCTTGCAGGGTTTGAAGGACAACCTACTGACAGATGGGGTGTTGCTGTCCTGTCCATGCTGCAGAGTCCAGTGGAATAAAATTGCCATTAATTTCTGGCCAGGGTGTCCTCCTAAGACAGTGTTGCATTGAGAGCTCAGCACTGGCCTGCTTCTGCAGATAGGACATTCAGCGGTACAGAATGTAGCCAGGAAAGCCTTGGTGAGAAGGCTGTGCTTTGGGACCTGTCTGTAGCCTGCATTCCGCAAAGCCATCCTCTTTGTCAGTCTACTGAGTGAAGCCTGGAGTAACAGACCAGGTGTGGCTGTGAGTGCCTTTTCTCTCATAGATGTTGTCTGGTACACATTAATAGGAGGCAACTATCTGTACATGTTGGTACCCCTCCCTAACCTTTCCTGCCTCTGATCTTTGGATCTTACAGCTCCAAGATCCTAACAAACTAGCTAGCAACCAGCCAACCTATTGTTCACAGAGCTAGATTCAGGCCCCATTCTCCCTATACACAAATGAATGCCCAAATGCAATCCTTGCAGTTTCATGGACCAGGAGAATTTCACTTCACCTCTGTCCTCGACAAGGACCATGAGGCTGTAATGTTGCAGTGGCCCACTGACAGCTGGCACCAACATACCAGGCAGGCCTCCCTGTGAGCTAAGCCAAAGTTTCTTCCTCTTCCATCAGTTGATCATAGGGAACTCCCAGATGAGGCCAAAGTTGAAAAGAGAGGACGAGGCATTGCCATGAGAATTTAAGACACATGTGTATGCGACTGACTGTGGCGTCTTTCTTTCTTTCTTTCTTTTTTTTTTTTTTTTTTTTTTTGTCAGGCAGAGTGGATAGTGAGAGAGAGAGACAGAGAGAAAGGTCTTCCTTTTGCCGTTGGTTCACCCTCCAATGGCTGCCACGGCTGGCGCGCTGCGGCCAGCGCACCGTGCCAATTCGAAGCCAGGAGCCACGTGCTTCTCCTGGTCTCCCATGGGGTGCAGGGCCCAAGCACTTGGGCCATCCTCCACTGCCTTCCCAGGCCACAGCAGAGAGCTGGCCTGGAAGAGGGGCAACGGGGACAGAATCCGGTGCCCTGACCGGGACTAGAACCCAGTGTGCCGGCGCCGCTAGGTGGAGGATTAGCCTAGTGAGGCGCGGCGCCGGCCGGTGTGGCGTGTTTTCTATCTGGACCCCTCAGGTCCAGCCTGGAATGTGCTTCTGGACATTCTGAATCCTAGGGTGTTATGCAGCCTCTGTTATGATGATTCTATAGCTCTGGAAATATTCATCTCGTGGTGGGCGGTCCTGTGGACACAGTCATTATAGATTCTATATTCATATGCTCCATCTTTATTAGAGCCAGGTAGCACCCTAGGATCTATTTTCAAAAAACAGGTAGAGGGGCCGGCGCTGTGGCATAGTGAGTAAAGCCACTGCCTGCAGTGCCAGCATCCTGTATGGGCACCGGTTCAAGTCCTGGCTGCTCCACTTCCGATCCAGCTCTCTGCTAAGGCCTAGGAAAGCAGGAGAGGATGGCCCAAGTCCTTGGGCCCCTGCACCCATGTGGGAGACCCCAAGGGAGCTCCTGGCTCCTGGCTTTGGATCAGCGCAGCTCTGGCTGTTGCGACCACCTGAGGAGTGAACCAGTGGATGGAAGACCTCTCTGCCTCTCTATAAATCTGCCTTTCAAATAACTAACTAACTAAATAAATAAATCTTTTAAAAAAAAGACAGGTAGATCTTCACAGATTCTCAGGTGCATGCCCCCAACTCTCCTTGTGGGGTCTGTCAGAGCCTTCAGATTGCATCATTATTAATTGTAGCTATTGCTAGCATAAATGGATCTTCTGAATTATGTCACCCATAATCCAAGCCACCACTTGGATTTGATGCTAAGCCCTGCCTTGCTCCACTCAAAACTGTAAATCTCCTGATGAATGAGTTCAAGTTGAATTTCTAAATGCAGTATATGATTCCTCCACATTTTAAAACAGCCACCAAATGCTTTGCTTCTAAGTAACTTGTACTTTCCTCTGGAATGTTTTTAAGACATCCCAGACCATCATATATTTTTTAAAACTTTAACATGTGGTGGACTTAATATTTCCAAAGCCTACCTCCTATGATCTGGTATCTGCATTTTACTAAGACAACCTAACTACTTGCTACTTTCTGCTCTCCAGGTCCAGTTAACATGACCAGATATTCTGCAGATGTCAAAAACAAAAGCCCAGAGGACAGAAAGGCCTAGAGCAAGATGGTAAATGTTTATTGCTGTTCATTCCAAGTAAAAACTACCTGCTTTTGATCCTCTTTATTGATTGATATCGAGAAGAATGGCATTAATGGTTCAATATTCACATAGCAAGTTCTGAAGTCTGTGTTGATTGACCAGTCCACACCACACTGGGCTTGGCACCCATGAGTGGGGCTACTATTTATTTGGGCTATCAGTGGTTTGCCCTTGTCTGCCACGATCTGACTCTTGTAAGGGTCAGTCAGGTAAATTGGTGTGGACCACCACCCTCCATCTTGGAAGTCTCTTAGGGTGGTGCTAACCTCTGAAATTCCTCCTAGCGTTGCTTCTCATTTTTGTCTTCTTCCACATCCATCCTATTCTACATGTCAGTAAATAATTTTAAGGATTTTTCCAACAACTAAGTATGTGTCTACTCTAATTATACAAGTGGGAACTAAGAAAATAACCACAGGAAAGTTCATAGACCCAGAAGACCCATTTCAGGATGTACTTGGGTCAGAACTCCATTTATCATCTGCCCTTCATAAGCCCCCACACTAATTGGAGGAACAAATGGGATTTCAGGTCCTGTGGTATCTGTGTCAATACAGATTTTATATCCATTTCCTTAGGCATCATTATGCTGCTAAATGGCTATAGGTTCCACTAGGGAAGGACTGGGGTAATATTTATCACTCATACTTTTAGTGGTATTGCAGAATTCTTCATCATTGAGAACTGGCAGTCTTCCCTTGAATCAATGTGCTTTAGGTCTATGAACTGACTTTGCTTTGGAAACTGAATGAGGGATTGTTATTTTCCATTGCAGTGGCTAAATTCAAACATTAGCTTTCCATCACTTGATTTTGTTTTTCAATTGTTCAAGTGAAGTCACATCCTAATTAGCTGTATATCTACCTCACTCCCTAGAACAGAGCCCTGTGATTTCTTTTTATTATTATTATTTTATTTATTTGAAAGGCAGAGGGAGGGAGGGAGGGAGGGAGGGGGAGAGAGAGAGAGAGAGAGAGAGAGATTTTCCATCTGCTAGTTCACTCCTCAAATGGCTGCAACAGCTGGCATTGGGCCAGACCAAAGCCAGGGGCCCAAGCACCTGGACCATCCTCCACTGCTTTCCCAGGTGCATAAACAGGGAGCTGGATTGGAAGTGGAGCAGCCAGGACTCGAATCAGCATCCATATGGGATACCTAACCCGCTATGCCACAGCACCGGCCCCTAGCCCTGTGATTTCTTAGTCACCACCACAGACCCTTGCAGTCAAGGCAGTGGCATTGCTGGTCTGGCCTTACTGTCTATTGTGATAATTCCAATCCCCTGGGTTGCTACCTCCTCTCTGCTATTTCAGAAATGTTTCATCCCCATTGGTACTTGGCATCTCACTGGCAGTGCCTTCCACTGATCAGCTCTGGTATACAAAGGACACTCCCTAGCAAGCTTCTAAAAGGTATCCAGGCCTCCCCTACCAGTGGAGCTGCATCGATCTGAAGCCAGGAGCCAGGAGCTTCTTCGGGGTCTCCCACGAGAGTGCAGTGGCCCAAGGACTTGTGTCATCTTCTGTTGCTTTCCCAGGCACATTGGCAGAGAGCTGGATTGTAAGTAGAGCAGCTGGGATTCGAACCAACACTCATGCCGGAGGATGCTGGAGTCACAAGCAGTGGCTTGGCCTGCTGTGCCACAATGCTGGTCCCTAGAAAACTCTTTCTTTTCTTTTGTCTTCTTTCATTCTTTGATTTATTTATTTATGTGAAAGACAGAGTGACAGAAAGGAAGAGATGAAGAGAGACATTGTCCCTCTGGTGGTCACTCCCCAAATTGCCACAATGGCTGGGGCTGGGTCCGGCCAAGGCCAGCAGCCTGGAACTCCATCTAACAGCAACCCCAAGCCCTTGGGCTGTCTTTCAGTGCTTTCCCAGGCACACTGGCAGGGGGTTGTATTGAAAGTGGAGCAGGTGGGACTCAAATCGGTACTCATATGGGATGCTGGCATGGCAGGTGGTGGCTTAACCTGCGGAACCACAATACTGGCCTCCTAGTGAATCGAATCTTTTCTAGTTCATTGAATCCTTCTTCTTTAGAGTCAAATCTGCTGTTAAATCTATTCAGTGAATTTTTAAATTTTTATATATTTTTTCATTTCTAGAATTTCCTATTATTCTTTGCAAAAGTTTCCATTTCTTGAAACACCCACATCTTCACTTGCATCTTTTCTGTAAATACTTTAGCATATTTATGATAGTTTTCTTGAAATTCTTATTTGCTAACTCCAAGAACCAATTATTTGTGGACCTGCATCTCTTCACTATGTTCTCTCTCTCTGAAAGATTTTATTTATTTATTTGAAAGGCAGAGTGAAAGAGAAAGAGAAACACACACACACACACACACACACACAGAGAGAGAGAGAGAGAGAGATGTACCAGCCACTAGTTCAGTCCCCATATGGCTACAATGACTGGGGCTGGGTCAGGGTAAAGCCAGCAGCATGGAACTTCATCAGAGTCTCCCACATGGATAGCAGGGGCCAAAGTGCTTGGGCCATGTCACAAGCATAGTAACAGACCGAGGCAGTGTTGGTTCCAATAAGGATTTTATTATGTAGTGGGGAAGTCACACATTCTAATTCACACAGCACACTGGGCAAACCGACCACCCAAGGTTCCCAAAATACCTCCAGTGCTCCTTGCAATGTGTCTTAGCCAAAGAGGGTGAAGTCTCACAGCATTCCCACGGGTGGTGCCTCTGAGCAGAAGAACACAGATTTTGAAGGGCGAGTAGAGTGTCGGCTTCGGGCAAGCAGGGCTTCAACGTCAGGGAAGCCCAGAGCCTCGGCACTGGACAAGCTCGGGACTGGCTGGGAGATCTCTCCCGGGGGAGGTCTGGGTGCGGTGGGTCAACCTGGAGCTTTCACTCTGCAGCTCTCAGCAGAGTCTGTTCACAGAGTCTCGCTGGGCCTCTTCAGCCTGCAGTTTATATACACTTTGGGCGGTCAGTGGAGGGTCGATAAGGTCCCAGGGAGGGCGTGCGCAGGCCATGGGCGGTTCTTATCAAATCCATGCAGATCTCCAGTCAGCTTAGCTCTTGCCTATTTCTTGTTAATATTGTGGTAAAGCTGCTCAGTTTCTGCTCCTCACAGGCACCTTGTGCTGCCTTCCCCGGGGCATTAGCAGGGAGCTGGATCGGAGCAGAGCCGCAGGGACTTGAACTGGCATCTTGATTGTGTCCCAAGCAGCAGCTTAACCTGCTGTGCCACGACACCTCTCCGCTATGTTTTCTCTTAAGAATCACATTTTCCTTCTTCATGTATATAATAAATTTTGTCATATTCTTTACATAATGCCTAAAGGGAGGTTGCAGATAATTTTTATGGGTTATTTTGTTCTTTCCTATAGAATGCAAATCCTTTCTTGATCTGATTGTAAGGGCGGAGGTTGATCCTCACGCAGCTGGTTTTACTTGGCTTTGGGTCAAATTTCAATGATAATGAATTCACATGTGATCAGTATATCTGCACTATTCTATGAAGCAGACACTTTTAAAAAAAGTTATTTATTTATTTGAAAGGCAAAGCGACAGAGAGAGAGAGATAACGAGAGAGCAAGCTCTCATCTGCTAATTCACTTCCCAAATGGCTGCAATACCCAAGGCTGGCCAGGTCGAAACTGGGAGTTAGGGAACTCCATCTGATCTACTTGGTGGCAGGGACCCAAGTTTTGAGCTCTCTTCTGCTTCCCCAGGTACATTAGCAGAAAGCTAGACTGGAAGTGGAGCAGTGGGATTTGAACCAGCGCTCATATGGGATGCCAGTGTTGCAAGCAGCAGCTTAACCTGCTGCACCACAAGATTGGCCCCAAAAGACGCCTTTTTATTGGGTCAGAGTTGGACATGGAGGAGAATTGGACTCTAATTTTAGGTATTTTGATTCACCTTTTAAAATATTTTCCTTTACTAAGAAGTTTTTTGTTTGTTTGTTTGTTTGGTTGGTTTTTTTTTTTTTTTTTTTTAAGATTAATGTATTTACTTATCTGAAAGACAGAGAGAGAGGGAGAGGCTGGGAGAGAGAGCTTCCATCCACCGGTTCACTCCCCAAATGCTTAAAACATCCAGGCCTGGAGCAGGCCAAAGCCAGGAGCCCAGAATTTCATCTGAGTCTATCACATGCGAAGGCAGCAGCAGGAAGCAGTTGGGCCATCTTCCACTGCCTTCCCAGGCACATTAGCAAGAAACTGGTCAGAAGTGGAGTGCCCAGGACTCAAACCAGCACTCCTATGGGATGCTGGCGTCATGAGCAGCTTAACCTACAGCCTCACAACACCAGCCCCGGATGCATCTTTTGTTTAACACCAGCAAAACCCCAGAATCCAAGAGCTGTGAAGGATGCATGGCTTGGGACTATATGATCACTCCCTGCCTCCTAGCCCTTTCTCCACTGCCCTTTATTTTCAAAATGTGGAGTCAGGGTAGAAGATTATTAAACCGAGTGGAGTCTATCCATGTTTGAGGAGGCTGTTACCGATTCTGACTGATCCCTCTAGCCCTGAATGCCACCTAAGGCTTAGCCAATTTCTCCTCTGCAAGTCTCGTCATTTGTAGCACGCTGATTCCTCTTGCTCACAGACCAGCTAGCTGCCTGCCTCCAAAATATGAGCCTTGATGCAGAGCTCTGATGGCTGGTGACGACCTCTCTCAATCGGTTCACTGAGGCTCACTTCCACCATTGCTCACTAGTCTCATAGAGAAGGATTTGATTCATGTTTTTCTTGTTGTTACTATGACAAGTAGGGATTTTCATGTTCTTCTACATGCTAATTGAAGTCAGACATCAGAGTGTCTTGGTTTTCCTTGATTCTTTCCTTTCCTTCACTCCTCACATCCAGCTGCTCTGCAGATAACTGGCAGCTAAGTCTACAATGGAAATCCAAAGACTATCCACTACCCTGCATCTCCAAAGATTCTACCTCAGCCAGCCATGTTGCTAGCTTGGGTCACTGATTAGCCTACTGACTCATCCCCGTGTTTGCATTCTGGATGGATTTTCTCTCTGATCCGTTTCTCGCAGAGAAGCCAGAATGCTCATTTAGATGAAAATCAGATTCGTCTTCTCCAAACTAGCAAGGGTTTCTCCTGTGGCCAGACTGCGATCCAGACACCTTATCCCAGCCTGCAGTGCTCTACGTCATCTGGCCCCTGTCTCCATCTCTAATCACGTCTCATTCCACCCTTTTGTCACTCACCAAACTTCTACTTCCATCGGTTTCATTGTTTCTTTTCTTTATTTTATTTTATTTATTTGAAAGACAGAGTTACAGAAATAGGGAGAGAGAGAGAGAGAGAGAGAGAGATCTTCCAACCACTGGTTCACTTCCCAGATGGCTGCAATTGTGGGAGCTACTCTGATCCAAAGCCAGGAGCTTTTTCCAGGTCTCCCATGTGGGTGCAGGGGCCCAAGGACTTGAGCGTTCTTCTACTACTTTCCCAGGCCATCAGCAGGTAGCTGGATTAAAAGTGGAGCAGCCAGGACTCGAACCAACACCCATATGGGATGCCGGCACTGCAGGCTGAAGCTTAACCTACTGCGTCACAGCGCCAGCCCCTCCATTGGTTTCTTACTTTCCTATCACACACCAGGGTTTTTCATTTTGCTCCCCTACCCGCTAGCCTTTTTCTTCCAGTTACTTGCCAGGAAACTTCTTCCAAATCATCCCAGCGCTCAGATCCATTCTTCTCAAGGCCCACCCCCTTCCTCCCTGTATTGCATGTAGTGAAATCTTCAAGCACATTTCCTGAGAATTCCCTTACCCGCTAGGTTTGGGCTAACTTCAGCCAAAGAGAGGCACTTGCGAGAGATTAACAGGAGGAAGAGGGGAGAAGGCATGGCATTCCCCTCCCCTCTCTGCTTCAGGAAGTGCCTGCAGCAGCGATTGCATCTCTTCTGCGGTCCCAGCTCTTGCCAGGCAGCGCCTGCCACGGGCTACGAGAATAATACCTCCTTTGTCTCTCTTGTGGTTAGGAGTGATTTCCTTCCTGCTCATCTCTGGGATGCTGTACCACACCCTGTTCGACTTTATGACTCTCCCAACACCCACATTAAGTTGCCTCTATGTAAGTACCTGGCATAAGTGGGGTTTTTCCTGCTGGAATCTGGCTGATGCACTTGACTAAATGTCATCGTTCAGATCGGAGCTCAGACACTACCTCTTCAGAGGAACATTCCCTGGCTACTCTCTCTACAGGAGTCTCCCAGTAACTCTCATCACATTGTGCTCACTTTTCTTCATTGTGTGTGTGTGTTGTTGTTGTTGTTGTTTTAAGATTTATTTATTTGAAAGGTAGAGTTACAGGGATGGGGGTGGGGGGAAGAGAGAGAGAGAGAGAGAGAGAGAGAGAGAGAGATCTTCCATCCACAGGTTCACTACCAAAATGGCTGCAACAGCCAGGGCTACACCAAGCCAAAGCCAGGAGCCAGGAACTTCTTCCAAGTCTCCCACAGGGGTGCAGGGGTCCAGGTGATTGGACCATCTTTGGCTGCTTTCCCAGGTACATTAGCAAGGAGCTGGATCAGAAGTGGAGCATCTGGAACTTGAACCAGCGCTCATACGGGGTACTGATGTTGCAGGCAGCTTAACCCGCCATATCACAACACGAGCCCCATCATTGTCTATCTTCTCCCAATAGAATCCAGGTTCTCAGGGAGAACAGGTCCTGTAACTATCTCCTGGTGTGGTTCCTCATGCGGAGAATGGTGCCTGGAGCAGAGTAACAGCCCAATAGATATTTGTGAAAAAAATTAATTTTTCTAGTACTTTTATGATTCTGTTAAAATTTTAGTTCATCTAAAATTTATTTATTTAACATTTTATTTATTTATTTTCAGTTTATCTGAAAGACAGATCAGGAGGCAGAGAGACAGAGATCTTGCCTCCACAGGTTCTCTCTCTCTCTCTTTTTTTTTTTTTTTTTTTTTTTTTTTTTTTTTTTTTTGACAGGCAGAGTGGACAGTGAGAGAGAGAGCCAGAGAGAAAGGTCTTCCTTTTTGCCGTTGGTTCACCCTACAATGGCCGCCACGGCCAGTGCTGCACCAATCCGAAGCCAGGAGCCAGGGCTTCTCCTGGTCTCCCATGCGGGTGCAGGGCCCAAGGACTTGGGCCATCCTCCACTGCACTCCCTGGCCACAGCAGAGAGCTGGACTGGAAGAGGAGCAACCAGGACAGAATCCGGCACCCCGACCCCGACTAGAACCCGGTGTGCCGGCACCGCAGGTGGAGGATTAGCCTATTGAGCCACAGCACCGGCCTTCCACAGGTTCTCTTTCCCAGTACAAAAAATAGCAAGGGCTGGGCCAGCCCGAAGCCAGGAACCTAGAACTCCATCCAGATCGCTCACTTAGTTGGCAGGGATCCAGCTACTTAAGCCATCACCTGCTGCTCCCAGGGAGGGTGTTATCCGGAAGCTGGAATCAGGAAAGGAACCCGGACTTGAATTCAGATACTGTATGTGGGATGCAGTGTCTTTTTTTTTTTTTTTAATTTATTTGACAGATAGAGTTAGACAGTGAGAGAGACAGAGAGAAAGGTCTTCCTTCCATTGGTTCACTCCCCAAATGGCCGCTACGGCTGGAGCTACGCCGATCCAAAGCCAGGAGCCAGGTGCTTCCTCCTGTCTCCCATGCAGGTGCAGGGCCCAAGCACTTGGGTCATCCTCCACTGCACTCCCAGGCCACAGCAGAGAGCTGCACTGGAAGAGGAGCAGCCGGGACTAGAACCCAGCGCACATATGGGATGCTGGGGATGCAGGCGGAGGATTAACCATGTGAGCCACAGCGCCAGCCCATGGGATGTAGTGCCTTAACCACACTTCCAAATGCTCACCCCTGTTTTAATTTTTTTAAAAAGATTTATTGACTTATTTGAAAATCAGAGTTACACAGAAAGAGAAGGAGAGGCACGAGAGAGAGAGAGAGAGAGAGAATCTTCCATCCACTGGTTCACTCCCAAGTTGGCTGCAACAGCCGGAGCTGCGCCAATCCGAAGCTAGGAGCCAGGAGATTCTTCTGGGTCTCCCACGTGGGTGCAGGGACCCAACGACTTGGGCCATCTTCTACTGCTTTCCCAGGCCATAACAGAGAGCTGGATCAGAAGTGGAACAGCCGGGACTCTAAACTATATGGGACGGCGGCACTGCAGGCGTTAGCTTTACCCACTATGCCACAGTGCCAGCTCCATGTATTCTTTTTTCTTTTTTAAAGATTTATTTATTCAGACCGGCGCCGCGGCTCACTAGGCTAATCCTCCGCCTAGCGGCGCCGGCACACCGGGTTCTAGTCCCGGTCGGGGCGCCGGATTCTGTCCCGGTTGCCCCTCTTCCAGGCCAGCTCTCTGCTGTGGCCAGGGAGTGCAGTGGAGGATGGCCCAGGTGCTTGGGCCCTGCACCCCATGGGAGACCAGGAAAAGCACCTGGCTCCTGGCTCCTGCCATCGGATCAGCGCGGTGCGCCGGCCGCAGCGCGCCGGCCGCGGTGGCCATTGGAGGGTGAACCAACGGCAAAGGAAGACCTTTCTCTCTGTCTCTCTCTCTCACTGTCCACTCTGCTTGTCAAAAAAAAAAAAAAAGATTTATTTATTCATTTATTTGAAGGTCAGAGTTACACAGAGAGAGGAGAAGTAGAGAGCGAGAGCGAGAACAAGAGAGAGAGGTCTTCTTTCCACTTGTTTACTCCCCAGATGGCCGCTATGGCCGGTGCTCCGACGATCTGAAGCCAGGAGCCAGGAGCTTCTTCCAGGTCTGCCATGCAGGTGCAGGGGCCCAAGGACTTGGGCCATCTTCTACTGCTTTCCCAGACCATAGGAAAGAGCTGGATCAGAAGTGGAGCAGTCGGATGGGGCCGGCGCTGTGGCTCACTTGGTTAATCCTTTGCCTGCTGCGTCAGCATCCCATATGGGCGCCTGGTTCTAGTCCCGGTTGTTCCTCTTCCAGTCCAGCTCTCTGCTGTGGCCTGGGAAGGCAGTGGAGGATGACCCAAGTGCTTGGGCCCCTGCACCCGCCTGGGAGACCATGAAGAAACACCTGGCTCCTGGCTTTGGATCGGCGCAGCACTGGCCGTAGCGGCCATTTGGGGAGTGAACCAATGGAAGGAAGATCTTTCTCTCTGTCTCTCTCACTGTCTAACTCTATCTGTCAAATTACAAAAAAAAAAAAAAGAAGTGTAGCAGTTGGGACTCGAACCAGCACCCGTATGGGATGCTGGTACTGCAGGCGGCAGCCTAACCCGCTATGCCACAGTGCCAGCCCCATGTATTCTTATAACTTTGGTTTCAGGTAAGAGCCTTCCTCTCATTGTGTAATTTTCCTAGGTTGAGAGAGGGAAGTATGATGTTGTCTGAAGGTGGCTTCTGATTCCACGAGCCTGGAAGGCATTACTTTCTCAGTGTAGTGAGAAATAACAATAGAAATCTCACAATTGTGTGGATCACTCTCCAGACACGAAAGCAATTGCCTTTACCCTTAAGGGCTATTTTAAGGTGCTGAGGCTTTATTTCAAGCTGTCTCATAAACTTCATCTCTCTTCTTGATGTTTTTTCGGGACGTGCTAAGCCTGTTAGCAATGCCTCCGCTATGCTCTGGAAACTGCCAGCATCAGGCAGAAACGGTGACAGCACGGAGAGGCGGTGCCTCTGCTGGCACATAAAGCTTACGGGTTTCTTTCTTGCTCCTTCTGGCCCAATGCTTGCAGAAATTTTATCATTTCTTTCTTGCTTATAATAAAATACTTAACACCTGTTTTTCATAGCATGTATGTTACCAAAAAAAAAGGTGCTTTTTTCCCCTTGGTAATTATGATTATTCTTTCTTTAAGAAAATTCTATCCCAAGGATTATCTTTATGATTTCCACACATTTTTAATAATCTCAACTCAGAGTTCCTCCAAATGAAACTGACTTCACCACTCCTGTACGCGAATGGCTTTATGTAGATTCACAGGATTGGCTGGTGTTCCTGAATTCAGGCAGGTAGTGCTGCTGCATTGAAAGCCTGAATTTAGCTGATGGTCCTTCCAACTCACTTCGTTTGAGAATCAGTTAATAATCTGCCAGCTTGGTATAAAGTTTATAACATTTATTAAATTTAGATAAATAAAGTTAAGAGCACTGTTCGGTCTGGGAATTCACACGCATGCATAATCTATTACTAACGTAGAGAAAGGTGCAATGAATGTGATTTGGTAAGATGTTACAGTAAAGAATCCTGTATACATTTTGAGGCTTTTAATAAAAGCTCCTGGAGATCACTGACTCCTTCATAATGAAAGAGGTGTTGTGTCCCTCACGCCCATTTGCAAGCTTTGTGCCAACCTACATGTTAGCAAGAACAGTAAAGAAAAATTTCAGTGCCAAACCACAAGCCGTGCTCAGCAAGCATGAGACGGTAAGGTACAAAGTCAAATACAGCCAAACTGCCCAAGGCACTGTGTACCGGGAAAAGCTGCGGGCTGCAGCCAAACACACTTTCCCTTCCGTGGGCTCTTCTGTACTCAGGGACTGTCTTGAGAAGGAGGGTGTCTGGCCACTCAGGGCCCAGGCCCCGGCACTTCATGGCTGTGGGCAGCACAACAGAGGGTGTTGGGGAAGATGGAGCATGCATGTCACCATGAGTGGTAGCTGTTGACTTTCCTCTCTGAATCTGCACCAAAAAAGTCGCCCGGCTGCCTTCAGTGGTCTCTAAACGGTCAAAGTAAATGGTCAAGGAGAACAACCCGAAGTAACTACTTCCCTGATTTTGCCCAAGTCACATTTACAAGACACCTGATGTTGTGAAAGGGGTAGTAGTTCCCAAACAGGTAGCACTGATTAGGGAAGAAGAAAAAGACTCCATTTGTGCCAGCAAGTTGCCCCTTTTAGAATAGTCTGCGGGGCCAGCGCCATGGCGCATTAGGTTAATCCTCCGCCTGCGGCGACGGCATCCCATATGAGCGCCAAGTTCTAGTCCCGGTTGCTCCTCTTCCAGTCCAGCTCTCTGCTGTGGCCCAGGAGGGCAGTGGAGGATGGCCCAAGTCCTTGGGCTCCTGCACCCGCATGAGAAACCAGGAAGAAGCACCTGGCTCCTGGCTTCGGATCAGCGCAGCTCCAGCAGTTGCAGCCAATTGGGGAGTGAACCAACGGAAGGAAGACCTCTCTCTGTCTCTCTCTCTCTCACTGTCTGTAACTCTACCTGTCAAATAAATAAATAAAATCTTAAAAAAATAGATTTTAACAAAAAGAATAGTCTGCTAGATATTTTAAGAGTGAAATAGGGGATATTTACCAAGAAGTTTTCGTAAGGACATGAAATTCCACATTTTAGATGCTTAAGAATAAAAAATAACCATGGGAGATTTCCATGAACAGCAAACTTTTTTATTTTATTTTATTTTAAAAGATTTATTTATGTATTTGAAAGTCAGAGTTACACTGAGAGAGGCAAGGCAGAGAGAGAGAGAGAGAGAGGTCAGTCTTTCATTTGCCGGTTCACTCCTCAATTGACCGCAACGGCTGGAGCTGAGCCGATCTTAAATCAGGAGTCAAGAGCTTTTTCAGGGTCTCCCACATGGGTGCAGGGGCCCGAGGACTTGGGCCATCTTCTGCTGCTTTCCCAGGCCATAGCAGAAAACTGGATTGGAAGTGGAGCAGCTGGGTGGGATACAAACCTGAGCCCATATGGGATGCTGGCACTGCAGGTAGCGGCTTTACCCACTATGCCACAGCGCCAGCCCTAACTTTTTAATTTAATGACTTATTTTCCAAATTCAACATATCATTCAAGGAAGTGAAGTTTGCCATTATACAATTCAGGATCATATAGGAAGACCTGTACTTAAAATCAGTTTTCAAGGCCAGCACTGTGTGGGTTAAAACCTTCTCCTTAAGCACTGGTGTCCCATATGGGTGCCGGTTCTAGTCCCGGCTGCTCCTCTTCCAATCCAGCTCTCTGCTGTGGCCTAGGAAAGCTGTGAAAGATGGCCCAAGTCCTTGGACCCCTGTACCCATGTGGGAGACCTGGAAGAAGCTCCTGGCTCCTGACTTCAGATCGGCGCAGCGCCAACCGTTGCGGCCATCTAGGGAGTGAATCAGAGGATGGAAGACCTCTCTCTCTGTCTCTACCTCTCTACCTCTCTCTGTAACTCTGTCTTTTTTTTGGCCAGGCAGAGTTAGTGAGAGAGAGAGACAGAGAGAGAATTATAGACAGTGAGAGAGATACAGAGAGAAAGATCTTCCTTCCGTTGGTTCACTCCTTTAATGGCCGCTACGGCCGGTGCTGCGCTAATCCAAAGCCAGGAGCCAGGTACTTCCTCCCGGTCTCCCATACAGGTGCAGGGACCCAAGCACTTGGGCTATCCTCCCCTGCCCTCTCGGGCCACTGCAGAGAGCTGGACTGGAAGAGGAGCAACAAGGACAGAATCCAGCGCCCCAACCAGGACTAGAACCCCGGGTCCCGGTGCCGCAGGTAGAGAATTAGCCAAGTGAGCCACAGCACCAGCCCATAACTCTGTCTTTCAAATAAATAAATAAGTAAATTCTCCTTGGAGAGACCCACTGGTTAGGACATCCATGTCCTACATCGGAGTACCTGAGTTTGATACATGGCTCCAGCTTCTGATTCCAGTTTCCTGCCAGTGTAGACCTGGGGAGGCAGCAGTGATTGTCAAGGAATTGTGCTGCTACCACCCACATTGGAGACCTGGATTGCATTCTTGGCTTCCATTGGCTTCAGTTCTGGCCATTGCAGACATTTAAGGACTGAACCAGCAGATCCCTCTCCCTCTCCCTCTCCCTCTCCCTCTCCCTCTCCCTCCCCCTCCCTCTCCCTCTCCCTCTCCCTCTCCCTCTCCCTCTCCCTCTCCCTCTCCCTCTTTCTCCCCCTCTCTCATATTGCCTTTCAAATCAATAAATCCCTTGAAGTGGAACAGTGATGCTTAGTGATGTAAAGAAGTGATTACTGAGGAGCCTGTGCTGTGGTGCAGGTGCTTAAAGCCATGGCCTGCAGTGACCGCGTCCCATATGGATGCTGCTCCACTTCCACTCTTGTTCCCTGCTAATGTGCCTGGGAAGGTCAGTGGAGGATAGCCCAAGTGCTTGGACCTTCACCAGCGTGGGAGACCCAGAAAAAGCTCCTAGCTTCTGGCTTCAGCCTGGCCCAGCCCAGTTGTTTCAGCCATTTGGGAATGAACCAGCAGATGGAAACTCTCTCTCTGTAACTCTGCCTTTTAAATCAATCAATAAGTCTTTTTTAAAAAGTATTTACTGAAAAATATCACATGGAATGAATTTTTAAAAACTATTCACTTTTTAAAAAGATACATTTATTTATTTGAGAGGCAGAGTTACAGACAGAGAAAGGTCTTCCCATCCGCTGCTTCACTCTCCAAATAGCCACAACAGCTGGAGCTGGGCCAATCCAAAGCCAGGAGTCAGGAGCTTCTTCCAGGCCTCCCACGTGGGTGCAGGAGCCCAAGCACTTAGGCCATCTTCCACTGCTTTCCCAGGCCATAGCAGAGAGCTGGATCAGAAGAGGAGCACCTGGAACACTGAGCAGCACCCATATGGGATACCGGTGCCACAGGCAGAAGTTTAGCCTATTACACCACAGTGCTGGCCTCTATTCATATTATTTATAATACTAACTAATGGTAACCTAAATACCCATCAATTGGAGACTGGTTAAAATGCCTGGCAGATAGTAAATGATTATTAAATGCTTATTGAGTGATTGGTGTTGTGGCATAGTGGGTAAAGCTGCCGCCTGCAGTGGCAGCATCCCTTATGGCTGCCAGTTCGAGTCCCAGCTGCTCCACTTCCAATACAACTTTTTGCTAATGGCCTGGGAAAGCAATGGAAGATGGCCCAAGTTCTTGGGCCCCTGCATCCATGTGTGAGACCTGGAACAAGCTCCTGGCTCCTGGCTTCAGAATGGCCCAGCTCTGGCTGTTGTAGCCATTTGGGGAGTGAACCAGTGGATGGAAGACTCTCTCTCTCTCTCTGCTTCTGCCTCTCTGTAACTCTTTCAAATCAATAAATAAATTTTAAAAAATGCTTATTGAATGAATGTGTGAATGAATGCTACAGTTTCTACTGCCTCCAAATGGCTCTTGCATCCCACCTATCTTTCAGGTCAGATCTTCCAGCATACTGTTTTTCCTTGAACCCTTTTAGCTCTCTAATAAATTTTGTCTGTGCTTAAGATTGCAGCTTCAAAAACAGATGAAACACATTAAATGTGGTAAAAATCACTTTAAACCAAATTCCATCTATGGCAAACAGTATTACATTTCAGTTGTAGTATACTTATAAAAGTACATATGACTTTCAAATTGGTTTGGCCACTTGCTGATATATCAAATCCCACATCAGCCCCTAAGTGGTTTTAAAATAGAGTATCTCATCGCCTGACCCAGATATCAGAATGGGGCACCAGTAATTAGGAGGACTTCTTGGAAGTTATAGGCATCAACTGACAGAGATGCCCCAAATGTCCACAAAATGAATAAAGCCGCATCAGTGGGGGTGGGGGGATTGGTGCGGTGGTTAAGGCACTGCTTGGAAAGCTTGCATCCCATACTCAAGTGCCTGACTGAGTCTCAGCTGAGCTTCTGACTCCAGCTTCTTGTTCATGTGTACCCTGGGAGGCAGCAGGTGATGGCTCAAGTATTTGGGTCCCTGCCACCTGTATGGGAAAGTTCCTGGCTCCTAACTTCAGCTTGGCCCAGCCCTGGCTGCTGCAGGTATTTGGGGAGTTAACCAGCAGATAGGTGATCTCTGTCTATATGTCTGTCTGTCTGTCTGTCTGTCTCTCTCTCTCTCTCTGTGTGCCTCTCAAATACACAAATAAAAATAAAAATTAAAAAACAGGGCAGGGGGAGAAACCCAATCAAAATCAAAGTTATGGATTTGTCTTAGCTTGGAAGCCTACCAGGCAGAGGCTGAGATGAAGGCCACTGGGTTGTGTTCTCTTAGGGAGCCCAGTCCCAGGGCACAGGAAGGAAGGCCAAGGGCAGTGTGATGTGGTTTTTGAGCTAGTCGTGCTCCATCACACTGAAAGAGAGCTCACCTACCTTGGAAGTAAGGTCCTTATCCTCCAGGGTGTGCATATCTGGGCACTGAGGGCAAATTTTGCACATCTTCCACTTCATTGTCACCAAGGACTCTGGGCAAAGGGTGCATGAGGCAAGGTGCTATAAGTCTGCACTTGCGCATGGTCAGACTGTCTGAGACCAGAGAACAGAGGTGGAGCGGAGCAGCAGTAGTGCTCAGGAGGTGTCTGCCACAGAGCTGTGTGGCAGGGTCAGGAATCTCTTCCGGGTTTCCACTGTGTCTGGATAATGGCTGCATCTACAAAGGTGAAGGAGTTGATGGTGAGTGACCCAGGCTGTAGAGTCCAGGATCCAGGAGAGATTTTTAGCATATCAGAACCCCAGGTGTTATGGTTGGAACATGACTTGGTTCCCCGACTCATGTGGACATTTAAACCCCAAAGTCATGAGTTAATAGCACTAAAAGGGGGGAAAACTTAATCCAATTATGGTATTTGGAGATGGGGGTCTTTGGGAGGTGATTGGAATAAATGGGGTTGTGAGGGTATACCCCACATAATTACTGCCTGGTCACTTCAGGAGAGACCACATTGACATGGACTAACACATTCCCTCTTGCCACGTGACACTGTGCACTGCCTGGGGACTCTGTTAGCAAAAATGTCATCACCAGAGGACAGGTCAATAGGGCCTACCCAGTTTTGGATTATGAAGCTCCAAAATTGTGAATTAAATAAACCACTCTTTTCTTCATCCATAGCTTGTCTCAGGTATTTCATTACAGTGACCAAGAACTGACTAATACAGCAGATGAATTTCTAGTATGATGTAGGGCTTTCCAAAGTCTTATTGCTTCTATCTTGGAGGCACAAACTTTATGAATCGTTTACACAGGAGATTACAATTTACAAGTTTAGGATGAAGGAATATATGGGGCTGAATTTCATTCATTTATGATTTTTAAATTATATTTGTCCATAGAAACAAAGAATTATTTTTTAGAAGATATAGAAAGTCAGAGTTATGCAGAGAGAGAAGGAGTGGCAGAGAAAGAGAGAGTGTGGGGAGCAAACCGGACTAGACTGTTACTGGAATTAAGACTTATTCTATGCATCTGCTCTCCCACAATATGGCGCTGGGAGAGAAGTAAACAGCTTCTGCACAGCTGCCTCCAGTTCAACCAATTAACTGTAGGACTTGCTCCTGATTGGAGAGCAGCGTACTCGGCGTGTGGGCAGCCGAGTTGGGATTGGCGGAGGAGGACTATAAAGGAGGAGAGAGACGGCATGCACCGGGAACATCTAAGGGGAACATCTAGCTGAAGGAACACCTGTGCAGCCCCCGAGAAGAGCCGGCTGGCGGTGTGCCGCTCCCCTGCGGAAGTGGGGAATGTGGCCAGGGGGAACTGCCCTTCCACGGAGGTGGAGGGGATAGTAGCCAACCCGGGAAGAACCAGCAGCAGACCCGGGGAGGGCCGAGCAGACGAAAGAACAGCACAGGGTCCTGTGTCGTTCCTCCACGAAGAGGGGGAGCGACATAATGGTGCCGTGACTCGGATATGAAGCCTAGGCAGGGCTTAGTGTCGTTCCCCCACGAAGACGGGGAGCGACATAATGGTGCCGTGACTCGGATAGGAAACCTAGGACGGATAGCAAACTTAGGAGGGAAGAAACGGGAAGAAGTGGAAAATACCGGAGAGAGAGACTAGCAAAGAGCCTAGGTGCCGGAAGAAGCTATTGAAAGCCTAGGCATAGACTCGGATATGGACTGTGGGAAAGAAGTTAGGATTGAAAGCGAAAGTGAAAGCTTTCATAGACTCGGATGCGGACTATGGCGGGGAAGCTAGGAGATTGAAAGCGAAAGTGAAACCTGGAGGAGGCTTGGACTCGGATATGGACTGTGGGAAAGAAGTTAGGATTTAAAGTGAAAGCAAGAAGAAACTTAGACTTAGATACGGACTGCAGGTTGAAAGTGAAAGTGAAACCTATAAGAAACTTAGACTTGGATACGGACTGTGGGGAGAAGCCAGGAGAAATGAGAGGAATATTGTTGGAAGAAAACTTAAGGAAACATACCGGGTAGAGAAAAATGTTAGGGAGGATGAAGCCGCGAGTGCAGGCCGAGGCGAAGACTTAAGCCACCTTGGAATTCTTCAAGTCACCCCGGGGAGCAAGAGGCGAAGATCTGGAACCAGAGGCAGAGACGTGGGCCGCCAGGTTGAAATTCGCCAGGTTAGTCCGGGGAACTTGGACTGAATGCCGGTGGTGGCGGAAACATTCGCGGAAGCCGCCGCGTGCAGAGAGAGCACGGGGCGTGAATAGATGGGGAACGCGGGGCTGGCGCGAGGCCGTGGTGCGGGCGCGAAGAGCGTGGAGACCGCGGAGCGTGCGCGCAGAGCCGGGAACCCACCGGCGGGGCGAGGCGCCAGGAAGCCGCGCGGAGCCGTGAAGCTGCCGAGGGGCGGGGCGAGGTGCCGAGAAGCAGCCTCGGGGCGAGCGCCGCCGGGAAACCGCGGGGATAAGAGAAGCCGCGGGAAGTTTAGAAGTAAAATGAGAGAAATAGGAATGCTGGCAGATAGAAGTAAAATGGGAGAAATAGGAATGCCCGGAGATAGAGAAATAGAGAAATAGAAAGGCCTCCCTACAACACTGCAATGTGAGAGCTTGGATTCGGTCAGCCTGATTAAGTGAGGCGATGAGCACGATGAGCACCTGCGGCGGCTAGCAGCTTATGCGCCGCAGGTCACCGAAGACAGGCACGAATTAACATCAGTAAAGCTTCCCCACAATGCAACAATTAGGAGGCTTGGATTCGGTCTGCCTGATTTAAGGCGGTAAGCGCCAGCAAGCAGCTCCACCAGAGTATGAGCTGCAGGTCACCGAAGATAGGCACAAACCAACACTAATAAGTCTCCCCCACAATACGGCAATGAGAAGGCTTGGATTCGGTTTGCCTGATAGGTTTTGTAAACACCTGCAGGCAGTTCTAGCAGAGCAGAGCATGCGCTGCAGGGCACCGAACACAGGCACGCATCAGCGCCTAAAAACCTCCTCACAATGGCGAAGAGAGGACCCGGATTCGGTTTTCCTGATTGATAGGACTTGTAAGAGCCTGTGGCAACTCTAGCAAGTAGAGCAGAGTGTGTGCCGCGGGACACCGAAGACAGGCGCGTATCAACGCCAAAAATAAAAAGAAAGGGGGATCTGTGGGGAGCAAACCGGACTAGACTGTTACTGGAATTAAGACTTATTCTATGCATCTGCTCTCCCACAATATGGCGCTGGGAGAGAAGTAAACAGCTTCCGCACAGCTGCCTCCAGTTCAACCAATTAACTGTAGGACTTGCTCCTGATTGGAGAGCAGCGTACTCGGCGTGTGGGCAGCCGAGTTGGGATTGGCGGAGGAGGACTATAAAGGAGGAGAGAGACGGCATGCACCGGGAACATCTAAGGGGAACATCTAGCTGAAGGAACACCTGTGCAGCCCCCGAGAAGAGCCGGCTGGCGGTGTGCCGCTCCCCTGCGGAAGTGGGGAATGTGGCCAGGGGGAACTGCCCTTCCACGGAGGTGGAGGGGATAGTAGCCAACCCGGGAAGAACCAGCAGCAGACCCGGGGAGGGCCGAGCAGACGAAAGAACAGCGCAGGGTCCTGTGTCGTTCCTCCACGAAGAGGGGGAGCGACAAGAGAGAGAGAGAGAGATCTTCCATCCGCTGGTTCACTCCCCAATTGGCCACAATGGCCACTGGTTCACTCCCCAGTTGGCCACAACGGCCGGAGGTGTGCTGATCTGAAGACAGGAGCCTGGAGCCTCCTCCGGGTCTCCCACGTGGACACAGGGGCCCAAGAACTTGGGCCATCTTCTACTGCTTTCCCAGGCCATAGCAGAGAGCTGGATCGAAAGTGGAGCATCCGGGACTCGAACTGGATCCATATGTGATGCCAAGACTGCAGGCGGCAGCTTTACCCCCTACACCACAGCACTGGCCCTAAGAATTATTTTTTTGAAAACTTGTTTTTATTTATTGGAAAGGCAGAAGGACAAAGAGAGCGGGAGAGACACAAAAAGACAGAGATTTTCTGTCTGCTGGCTCACTCTCCAAATACCTGTAACAGTAGGGGCTGGGCCAGGATGAAGCCAGGATCCGGGAATTCTATCCAGGTCTCCTGCATGGGTGCCAGGGATTCAAGTACTTGAGCTGTCACCCACTGTCTCCCAGGGCGTGCATCTGCGGGAAGCTGGATTGGAAGCAGAGGTAGGACAATTGGAACAAATACATTTGCAGTTGCCAAAATGTATTAATTTGCATTTTCAAAATAGATGATGGTCTAGGAGCAGTTGGAAATTAACTCACTGGCCCAGAGCTGGGACACGTGCTTTCGTGTGGCTCAGCGCTAGGACAGTTGTATCTGGGTAGGAGCTCCTTATTCCAGACCCTGAGCCTGGCCATCCACTTCGATGGCTGGCAAAATATCCCTTCTCACCCTCATCTTCCGCCCAAGGTATATGTAGGGTTCCCACATTAAAAATGTTCTTAATGTAATGTGAGAAATAGAATAAGTATCATGATGGACGAATCAAAAAAAATGTAGGCTGAGGTTTACTTTTGAATTTAATTTCATTATTGCTGCAGGCTACTCAATGAATATTGAGTTATTATTCGCAAGTTCTGTGAGTTGCCTGGAAAACATCCATCACGAGGCAGTGCAGCCACAGTGGGCAGGAACAGGAGCTGCGGAGGAGAATCCTCTGCATCGTCCTCCAGCGTCACGGGAGAGAAATGACTGCCTGGTAATTCATTGTGAGGCCCGGGCTCCAGGAAGACCTTACAAGTAACAAAGTCAGCATATCCATTCATCACAGACACTGGCTAGTATGTATTTTTCATGCAACTTTCTAAGAATTAAAATGTATTCCGATAGAAAAAATACTGGTCTTTTATTCTTGTTGGAGGTCTAATTTATAATCATGAAATCAATCATCTAATTTGAATTTACTTGCTCTTCTTACCATCATCTAAATCGTTATTAAATGAAATCCAGTGAGATGCTTCTCTTCATCTCTAAGTGGAAGTGCACATTCAATTTATTTTAAAACATTTTGCAAAGCAACATCACTTTCGGAAAACACTTAATAATTGCCTGGCAAATTATCCTCTGGGGCCCAGAGCTATTCTTGCTGTTTCCAGGAGTATGTTGACACAGGGAAACCTCAGGGGCCGGCTGAGCAACCAGGCTCCTTCCTCTCGCTCCCAAAACTTTCACCTTAAAATAGCTGAGCTCCCTAATTTAATTTGCCTGCCTCTCCATCTGCAAATGGCTTGGTTTGCTTCCCTTCTCTGTTGTACCAGGAGCTGAAGGTGCTCCCCACGTGCCATAGAGACACAGACATGGAGAGGCAAAGGGGCAGATGGGCACCCCCTGCAGGGGAGTCCAAGGCTTCAGCTACTGTGTGCAGGGCTGGTGCTCAGCAAGGCCTTTCCTCATTCAACCTGGAGCTGCTTGGCCTCCTTCTGCAACCCTGAACCTAGGGGAGAAATTCAAAAGATGCATAGGCCAGTCTGGGCTGGCACTTCCCAGCTAATGGCCAGCCCTGCTCAGATCCCTAACTCGCCTCCTGAGCTTTCCATCCACCCTGGTATCAAATAGCAGCCAGAACACACCAGGAGACGTGGCTAGGGCTAGAAATGTGGGAGCTGAGTCTGGTCTGGACAAATGACCAGGTAGGGTGGGCATCAAGGAAGAGAACAGGAAAAGAGGGAAGTGCCAAAGAAAGTAGAAAAAAAAAAAAAAAAAAAAAACAGAGAGTGGGACACACACACACACACACACACACACTCCACTGAAACATGCTGGTGGGCCAGACCTTCAGGGACTTCTCGGATCTGCCCTGGCTACTGCCAGACAGCTGCAGTTGGTCTGACTCAGCTGGCCGGCAGTGAAAGGGCTACTGTTTCACACATTGCACCTGGATGCACAGTCCCTAGGAACAGGCAGCAGTGGGCAAGGCAGGTAAAGCCTGCTCTGAAGGTCAAACGGCATGCTTCTGGTGCCTGACTGTACCCTCTTCTGGGAGGGGCTTTGCATTGGCAGCTGCGCATGCTGGGGAGGATTTGGGAATCTGCACATCCGTGTGTGGGAGGTGCCCTTGGTAGGGTCGTTGGGGATGGACAAATTCCTATTGCCTTTAGAGAACCCGTATGCCACTGCACTCGGCTTGCATCTTATTGTTGCTCACTCCCTGTTGTGACCCCAGCACTGTGCTGACACATTTAAAGGTAGGTTCCAGGGCGAGTGCCCTCCTGCCAGGCTGGAGAGACCACATCTTCCATATTACGTCTTCTCCCCTCCTGTGAGGAAGAGGCTGACTTACTCCATTCATCCAACCACTCCTCTTGGAGAATGATGGGATAGGGTGTTTTCTGGTACAGAGCACTCATGTACACCTCGACACATTCTGTGGCTGTGTCTCCCCTCGGTCATCCTAGGAAAAGAAGAGCGCAGCTCAAGGAAAACAAGCTGTGGTTTGGCTGATCAGTGGGACTTAACCTTGGATGGTGATTCCTGGCTGGAAGCCAACCTCTGAATGATTGCTGTCCAGAGGTCAGTAGTATGTCATGACGACTGTTGAAGAATGAGTGTGATGCAGTGCCTGGCCACTCAAAGTAAGGTGCATGCATCATAACACGGAAGCTAACCAAGAAACAGGAACTTGCCTTCTTCCCCTAGACCTACTGCTTGAGAATCCGCATTTCAACAAGACCCACGACGTGAGTCATTGATGTGCTCGGCAGTTTGAGAAGCCTTGGTGTGGTGGGTAAGGCACTGGACTCAGAGTTGGGAAATCCGACTTCTTGTGCCAGCTCTGAGTTTTACTGACCATCTGACCTCTGAGCCACTGCTTTTTAAGATTTATTTATTTATTTAAAAGGCACAGTGTCAGGGGAGGGGGAAGGAGAAAGATAGCGCAAGAGAAAGAAAGAGATAGACAGAGAGAACTTCCATCTGCTGGTTCACACCCCAAATGCCTGCAACCGCCAGGCCTGGGTCAGGTCACAGTTAGGAGCCAGGAACCCCATCTGGGTCTCCTATGTGGGTGCAGGGACCCAAATACTTGGGCCATCATCCACTGATTTCCCAGGGTGTGCATTAGCAGGGAGCTAAATTGAAAGTGGAGCAACCCGGGACTAGAACCAGCACTCTAATATGGAATGCTAGTGTCACAAGAGGTGGCTTAACTCACTGTGCCATATTGCTAGCCCCACCCCTCAGCTTCTTTATCAGCAGACTGGCCATGATCCTCTCCATTCTTCCCTCACAAGGTTGTTAAAAGAAAAATTAAATATACAAGATACAGAAAAGCATTCTGCAAACCGATATCACTCTAATTAGCACTGTAAGAATATGGCCACAGACATTTAACGTGGATTCTACTCCCGTATTGATGTTGCTGAAATCTGTATGTTGTCACAGACTTAGAAGTTGCCCTGCAGATATGAACCTTGATTCAAAAATAACCCAGGTATGAGAGTGAGGCAGTTTAGCACCACTGGGCACGTGATGTTCCTTGAGCCAATTTCAGTCTGGAACTTTTGCATTTTGAATTCTTGCAATGCTGGGCTTTTGGTTACTGTGAGTTGACAGTGCCCGCCCCCGTCTTTGTTCTTCACCTCACTTCCCTTTTCAGCTGAAGACCATCTGAAGCACAGGGCGTTAATAAACAATTCAAAACCCAGTGGAGGGGGCTCCCACTGTGGTGTGGAGCAGCAGATTAAGACAAAGTTTGTGACCCCAGCATCCCATATTTGTGAAGTCCCAGCTGCTGATCCAGCTTCCTACTGATGTGCCTGGGAGAGCAGCAAATGACCCCTGCTGCCATGTGGGAGACCCAGATGGAACTCTTGGCTCCTGGGTTTGGCCTGTCACAGCCCTGGTCATTGCAGCCGTTTGGAGATTGAGCCAGAGGATGAAAGATCTCTCTTTGTCTCTGCATATCTCCCTGTCTCTTTGTCACTCCGCCTTTTGAAAGAATGAATGAATGAATCTTTTTTTTAAAAAAAAAAAACAGCAACAGCAACTCAGTGGGGGATATTATTTTTAAGGACTTCCTAGTATCACTAAAGCTTTATAATAGATCCTTCCACCACCTACCCAGGGCTCTCAGCTGGGACTAAAACCAGGCACCCCAAAAGGGATTTAGGTTTCCTAAGTGGTAGAGTAACTGTGCCACAATTCCTGTCCCTAGTATGAGAAATTTTAGGGCAGCACTGTGGCATAGCAGGTAAAGCCACTGCCTGCAGTGCCAGAATCCCATATAGATGTGGGTTTGAGATCTGGCTCCTCCACTTCCAATCCAGCTCTCTGCTGTGGCCTGGGAAGGCAGTGGAAGATGGCCCAAGTGCTTGGGCCCATGCACCCGCATGGGAGACCCAAAAGAAGCTCCCGGCTCCTGGCTGTGGATTGGCACAGCTCTGGCTATTGTGGCCATTTGGGTAGTATGCCAAAGGATGGAAAATTTTCTTTCTCTCTCTCTCTCTCTCCCCCCCTCCCTTCCTCCCTCCCTCCCTCTCTTTCTTTCTCTGCCTCTCTAGAGCACTGCCTTTCAAGTAAATAAGTATTTGGAAAAAAAGAAAATTTAAATTGAAAACCTGATAATGTCCTGAAAATAGCATAATCCATTCATATGACCATACTGAAGATTCTGCTAATGATCACCTTTAATTTTAATAGTCCTATTTAAATAATTATTTTTTTAATTTATTTGAGAGACACAGAGAGAGAGACAGGGTTCCTATGCACTGGTTCACCCCCAGATGACTTGGCGTCAGGAACTCAATCCTGATCTCTTGGGTGAGTAGCAGAAGCCCAGTCACTTGAGCCATCACCTCTGCCTCCAGGCATTAGCAGAACACGGTAGTCAGGAACCTGAGTCAGGAATCAAACGCAAGTACTCTTACGTGGATGTGGGCATCCGAAGTGCCAGGCTAAGTGCTGGCTCCCCGTTCTATTATTAACTCCATTTTAGAGGTAAGAAAATGGCAGTATGGAGCTATTAAGTGACTTGCCTAAGGTCACCGAGAGGCGAATGTAGAAAAGCCAGGTCAGAGCCAGGAGGTTTGACTCCAAACCCTGCACACTGCAGCCCAATTTTTTCTTCCTAGGATAAGAAGAAAATAGGTACCAGGCCAGTGGTTTCAACCTTGGCAACACGGTGGAATCATCCAGAGAATACCAATGCCACATAAAATGAGAAAATATATTCATACTAATTTAGCTGACGAAGTCTTGCATTCAAAATTTATAAAGAATTCCTACAAATGAACAATGAAGACAACCCAGAGCCAGCATTGTGGCACAGAGGGTTAACCTGTTGCCTACAATGCCAGCATCCCATATGAGAGCACTTCTTCCAATCCCAGCTGCTCCACTTCCAAACCAGTTCCCTGCTAATGTACTTGGGAGGGAAGCAGAAGATGGCCCAAGAGGCTGGTGCCATGGCATAGTAGGTTAAGCCTCCACCTGCGGCACCAACATCCCATATGAGTGTTGGTTCAAGTCCCAGCTGCTCCACTCCAATCCAGGTCCCTGCTAATGTGCCTGGGAAAGCAGAAGAAGATGGTTCAAGTTCTTGGGCCCCTGCACCCATGTGGGAGACACAGAGGGAGCTCCTGGTTCCTGGCTTCAGATCGGCCCAGCTCTGGCCGTTGCTACCACTTGGGGAATAAACCAGTGGATGGAAGACCTCTCTCTATCTCTCTCTCTCTGTCTGTAACTCTGCCTCTAAAATAAATAAATAAATAAATAAATAAATCTTAAAAAAAAAAAAAGAAAAGAAAATGGCCCAAGTACTTAGACTTCTGCCACCAACATGAGAGACCTGGATGGAGCTTTGGCTCCTGGCTTCTACCTGGCACAGCCCCAGTTGTAGCAGGCATCTAGGGAGTGAACAAGCAGATCTCTTTGAATGTCTCTCTCTCTCTCTCTCTCTCTCTGTCACTCTGCCTTTCAAATAAATAACTAAAAGATGTTTTAGTGTTTAAAAACAGTCAAAAGTGGCTGGTGCTGTGGTATTGAGTGGATTAAGCTGCTGCTTACAATGCTGGCATCCTATATGGATGCTGTTTTGAGTCTCTGCTACTCCAGTTATGATCCAGCTCCCTCCTAATTCACCTGGGAAAGCATCAGAAGATAATCTGCGTGAGACACCTGGATAGAGTTCCCGGTTCCTGGCTTGGGCCTAGCCCAACCCTGGCCATTGTAGCCATTTGGGGACTGAAACAGCAGATAGAAGATGTCTCCCTGTCTCTCCCTCTCTCTCTGTAACTTTGTCTTTCAAATAAAAAAATCTTTAAATAATAATAATAATAAAAATAAAACAGGGATCTGTGTTGTGGCAGAGTGGGTTGGCCTGCTGCTTGTGAAGCCAGTATCCCATACAATGCCAGTTCAGGTCCTGGCTGTTCCACTTCTGATCCAGCTCCCTGCTAATGAGCCCGGGAAAGCAGCAGATGTCCCAAGTGGTTGGGCCCCTGTACCCATGTCAAAGACCTAGAAGAAGCTCCTGGCTCCTGGCTCCGGCCTGGCCCAGCCCCACACCCCAGTCATTGTGGCTATTTGGGGAGTGAACCAGTGGATGGAAGATTGATCTCTCTCTCTCTCTCTCTCTCTCTCTCCCTCTCTAAGTAACTCTACCTTTCAGATAAATAAATAAAATTTTAAAAACTATAAAAATAAAAACAGGCAACAGACTTGAGCAAAGGCTTTATAAAAGAAAATACTTCATGAAAGTACTTCATAAACTTCACAGTGTGTGTTTAGCCTAACAACGAAGATGCCCATGTCCCACATTGGAGTACCTGGATTCAGTCTCCAACTCTGGCTCCTGACTCCAGCTTCCCGCTAGTACAGACCTTGGGAGGCAGGTAATGACTCAAGTAACTGGGGTATTTTCTCCCATGCAGGAGACACAAATTGAGTCTCAGGCTCCTGGCTTTGGCCAGGCCCATACCTTCTGCTGTGGGGTTTTGGGGGGTAGATGGGAATTCTCTTTCTCTCTCTCCATCTCACAGCCTCTCAAAACATCTATTGTGGAAAAAAATGGAATTAAAAAAGTAAGTTCCTTTTGGTGCACAGATTTTTTCATAATTCGCACTCCATGGACTTTTTGAAGTCCCCTGTATAAATGGCCATTAAGCACAAGCAAAGATACTCAGCATCATTGGTAATCAAAAGGCTCAAAGTAATACAGCAATGAGATGTCTTTTGATAACACTAGGAGGGTTTGTCAAAGAGTCCAGTAACAGTAACGCTGGCCAAAATGTGGAGCAACTGAAGCTCCACAGATACAGATGCTGGGAGTGCAGAATCTGCAGGACGCCCACACGGGAGCACTGGGGCAAATGTGCATCCTGCAGCATTGACCTTCGACCTAGAAGTTCCACTCTCTGCAAAGGCTCCCAAAGGGGACTTCTCCAAGAATGCTGCAGCAACATAGCTCCAGTTATCCCATGTTACAAAGACATACCTCCCCAAAGTCAGGGGCAGGAAATTAACGGGTTTCATGCTCCCAGATTCTGAGGTCAGGAGAACTGGGAATGGACACAGTGGAGCAGCTCTTAGCTGCCCCAGCTAGTCCCAGACAGCTCATTCACTCTCCTGCCTGGCCTCTGGGCTGTGAGGTTGAAGTATGTACTCAGCGTGGCTTTCGACCTGTCTGTGGGCAGACTTTTTCCATGGCAGCTCAGTTCTGTCTCCCCTGAGAACTCTCAGCTCTCGGAAGCTGCCCTACCTTTTCTTATTTGCATGTTTGTGACAGCCCCAGAAGTAACACAGTGTCTATACTGTCTGCTAGGGCTGCTGTAGCCAAACACAGAGACTGGGCCCTTCAGCGGCAGGTGTTTGTGTTTTCACATTTGGGGAGGCTCAAAGGCCAAGATCAGGTGCTGGCAGGGCTAGGTTCTGCAAGGCACTTTCTTGCTTGCACTCACACAGCCTTTCCTCTGTGCATGAGCAGTGAGGGCGGGAGAGGGCTGTTGTCTCCTCCTTCTCCTTTTCCCCTTTTTAAAAAAGATTTACTTATATTTGAAAGACAGCAACAGAAAAAGAGAGAGAAAGAGAGACAGAGGGAGACGGAGACCTTCCAGCCACTGATTCACTCCCCAAGTGGCTGCAACAGCCTGGGCTGCTCCAGGCCAAAGTCAGGAGCCTGGAACTGCATCTGGGTGCCACATATACATGGCAGGGACCCATAAATCTGGGCCACCATCTGCTGCCTCCCATGGTGCACATTAGCAGGAAGCTGGATCAGAAGCAGAGGTAGGACTTGATCCCAGGCTCTCAGACAGTGGATGCAGGAGTCCAAAGCAGCAGCTTCACCTGCTGTGCCACAATTTATGCCCCACCAAGTCCTACTACCTTAATCTCCTCCCTACAGCCCAATCTCCAAATATAATAACATTGGGGCTTAGGGTGGCAACAGTGGAATGTAGGGGGGCAATTCACTGCATAATGATGTTGCTTTCACTATTCTGTATTGAGGTGACCGCAAGCCTGATCGGCTCCAGTGGGAAGGGGCACAGAGACTAGCCTTGATAAAGGAGTGTCAACGGCTTTGAAATCACTACACAGCCTGACTCCTGATGGCCCCAAACTGTAAACAGTCCAAGAAACCACTGGCATCAGATGCATAAGTAACTGGTGATGCAGTCACATGATCAAATGCTACTCAATCATAAAAAGGAATGTACCACCACATGGATGGATCCCAAAAGCACTATTCTGAGCACAAGAGCCAGACCCACCAAACAAACAAACATGATTCCACTTATGTGAGGTCCAAGAACAAGTAAGACTCACCTATGATGACAAAAGCCAGCAAGTCGTTGCTGCCTACCAGGTGGAATTCCCTGCAAAGGGACATCACGTAACTTCCTGCTGGGACAGACGTGTTCTGCATCTTGTTTTGGATGCTGGTTACTGGGGCATGCACACTGTCACACCTCTCTGAACTCAATGCATTTTATTGTCATGTGGATTATGTTTCCATTTACCAACACAGTAAAAACAAGAAACAAAAATGTATGGTTCCCTGGGTTTCGCTTCTGGATATTCCTTTTTTGTTTCTTTTTTAATAAAAAATTCAGAAGTTTAAAATTTATTTTGGGGACTGGTGTTGTGTATAGTGGATAAAACCACTGTCTGCAATGCTGACATCCCATATAGGTGCCAGTTTCTGTCCTGGCCACTCAACAGCTGATCTAGTTCCTGCGAATGGTATAGGAAAAGTAGCAGAGAATGCCTACCATCCACATGGGAGACCTGGATGAAGCTCCTGGCTCCTGGCTTTGGCCTAGCCCAGTGCTGGCTGGTGCAACCATTGGGGAGTGAATCAGTGGATAGAAGATCTCTCTCTCTCTCTCTCTCTTTCCCTTCTTCTCTGTAATTTTGACTTTCAAAATAAATAAATATTTAAAAATTTATTTTCATGTTATTTGAAAAGCATATAAATATATACATATATATGTGTGTGTGTGTGTGTATATATATATATATATATATATAGAGAGAGAGAGAGAGAGAGAGAGAGAGAGCAAATCTTCCATCTGCTAGTTCACTCCCCAGAATGTCCACAACAACTGAGACTAGGCCAGGCCAGGAACAAGAGTCAAGAACTCCAATGGGTTCTCCCATGTGAGAGGCAGGGACTCAAGTACTTGAGCCATCACCTGTTGCCTCCTAGGGTTTCCATTAGCAGGAAGTTGGAGTTGGGAGCAGAGCTGGGACGTGAACTAGGCACTAGGATATGGGATGGGGACATCCCAAGCAATGTGTTAACTGCTACACCAAACACCTGCCCTCCCCAGGATTCCAATTCAATTAATCTGGGCCAAACCTTGGGCAAGAGGATATTCACAGTTCTCCACGTGATTTTGATGCAAAGTGCAGTAAGAACGATAGCCCAGGAACCAGCCCCAGGTCCTCAGCCAGAAGGGAGACCTATGCATCAGCCTTCTTTAGAAACCAGTGCTTGCTGTATGACATGACCAAAATGTAGCTCGACAGAACTCAAGCTGATGCTCTCACAGTTCTGGAGACCAGAAGCTCCAAAGCAGTCTAAAGAAGCAAAACCAAGGTGTTGGCAGGGCTGTTCCCCTTCTGCAGGATCCAAAAGGAGATCTCTTCTGTCTCAGTGCATTACGGCTGCTGTAACAAAATACTATAAACTGAGTGACCTACAAGCAACAGAAATCCACTTCTCACAGTTCCGGAACTGGGAAGTCCAGGATCGAGGTGGATTCACTGCCTGGGGAGAGTTCAAGTTCTCACTGTGTGCTCACACAGTGGAGATAAGAGCTAGTCCTTTGCAAGGAGTCTGCTGCATAGCACCTGATCCTAACCATGAGGCTCCACCCCCAGGACAGAACTGCCTCCCAAAGCCCACCTCCTACTACCTTCAATCTGTTAGTTAGAATTGAACACACAGGGGATGGCACTGTGGCATAGAGAGTAAAACTGCCCCCTGCACTGCCAGTATCCCATATGGGCACCGGTTCAAGTCCCAGCGGCTCCACTTCCAGTCCAGCTCTCTGCTATGGCCAGGAGAAGCAGTGGAAGATGGTCCAAGTGCTTGGGCCCCTGCACCTGCATGGGAGACCAGGAAAAACTTCCAGGCTCCTGACTTCAGATCAGTGCAGCTCCAGCCATTGTGGCCATTTAGGGAGTGAACCAGCAGATGGAAGATACATCTCTCTCTCTCTCTCTCTCTCTCTCACTGTCTCTCTTTCTCTTTCTCTTTCTCTCCACCCCCCTCCTGCCTCTCTGTGACTCTGCCTTTCAAATAAATAAGCTCCTGGCCCTTGGCTTTGCCTGGCCCAGCCCTGGCCATTGCTGCTATTTGGAGGAGTGAACCAGCAGATGGAGGATCTCTCTCTCTCTCTCTCTCTCTCTCTCTCTCTCTGTATGTCTGCATTTCAAATACATAAAATAAATCTTTAAAAAATAGAATTGAACACATGGATTTTGGGAAGACACAAACATTCAAACCGTAGCATCTCTCAGTCTCCTCTAGTTTATAAAGGCCGTCCACATTGCTTCAATTTATGCTTCTCATCCCGTCATCTGCTCTTCTGACTCCAACCCTCCTCTTCCCCCATACAAGGGATGTTGTGCTACATGGAGCCCACCCAAAGGAGCCAGGACAATCTCTGCACCTCAGATCCTTCCCGTAATCCCTTCTGCCTCTGCACAGTTCCGTTACCATATAAGGTAACCTACTCACAGAATCTGAGGATTAGGATGTGGACATGTTGATGGGGGTGCTGTTTTTCCACCTACCACACTGTGCTGTTCAAAATGCACTTTTTCAGTTGCCAGAGAGAGGACTAACTCCTCACCTAGAATATTGGAGCCCAAAGGGCTTAGGAAGTTTCCACAGCCATCTTAATCTATTTCTTAAAACTGACCTACAAAAAATGTTCCAGGTCTCCCTAGATTATAGCATTACACATCAGCTGCCCCAAATAACCAGGCCCTTGGGTAGTGATCGCATTAACTGAAAACTCAATTTTCTTTCTCAGCTCCCAGGACAACAAGCCCCATTATGCTGTGAGAATTTGAGAACAGCAAGTGCCCAAGGAGGTGCAGGTGTTAATCACAAGGCAGTGAGGAGCACTGTGAGGTGCATATCCTCATCCCCTGCTTCACATCAGGATTGGAAGTGGGTACCAGCAGATTTTTGGAGCCGTCTGTGTTGGCGGGACCCCATCGTGAGACTCCTGCACTGCCTCTCTGCCCCAAGGCCTTTCCAGGAACTTACTGTTACCCAGCAAAAAGTGCTTGGAAAGACACAGCTCTTCCTTCCTCACTCTCGTTCTTCCTATTTCCTCTGGAGGAATGTTCCTTCAGCTGTGTTACAGCTGTTAACAGCTGCTTCTTTGCACGTGGGCAGATGCTGTTGTTGCTTGCTGTCCTCAGCCCACAGGAGAAAGATCAAGGCCCCAGGCTGGCACCTGGACTCCATGCAGCACCTCTGAACCTGGGCGCTCACAACATGAATCATGTGCTCCAGCTGCCAAACCAACCACAAGAAACCAAACCAAACCAAACAGGGATGTTTCGGTTTTTTCTATGGCATTGCTTAGGTAACCAAATCTTTCTGCAGGTCATAGTTGATGCTGAGCTGCTGGTTCCCGTGGTCACCACAGTGTGCGGTAGCTCGAGACTATCTCCCTGGCCAGGCCCTCATCCTTCCTCAACCTCAAGGGCTGCTTTCTTATACCTGGCAACAGCTGTTCATGCCGGACCTCACCGACCTCTTCTTGCCCAAAGTCCTTGACCACTCTGTTCTGTGATTTAACTGTCTGCTGGGAATGGTTTGCTTCTGGTCCAGTGACAAACTTCATTCAGCAGGCTCAAATGCATCACAGGAGAAGTTTGGACCCTGAAATCATCCATGGAGACCTGAGCATCCCACGGTCTCCTTTATGAAATGAATGGCATGGGGCTGGGACTGTCGCATAGTAGGTTAAGCATTCGCTTGTGGTGCCACCATCCCATATGGGTGCCAGTTCAAGTCATGGCTGCTCCACTTCTGATCTAGCTCCCTGCTGATGGCCTAGGAAAGCAGTAAAAGATGGCTCCAAGTGTTTGGGCCCCGTACCGCGTAGGAGACCCAGAAGTTCCTGGCTTCTGGCTTCAGATCGGCTCAGCTCTGGCTGTTGTGGCCATTTGGGGAGTAAACCAACAGATGGAAGACATCTCTCTGTGTCTGTAACTCTACCTCTCAAGTAAATAAATAATTTAAAAAAAGAAAGAAATGTTACCTGGCACATGACTATAGTTGGAATCACAGTGTGTAGCCTTAAAAAAAAAATAGAATCAACTGGCCTAGGCCATCTCTTTCTACCAACAGAAGTCTGTTACTCTGTAATTTCACTCCAAATTTGTCCTTTTAATACATAATGTAAGTTACAGTGGGAGGCAGAGATCCTAGGGAAGTAACCAAGGAAGATGTACCCTTCCCTTGTCCCCAGCCACCACAGGTGTCCCAAGCCTAAAACACACTCCTTTCAGCCATTCAACCCACAGTTACCCTCTGGTCCACCCCAGATGGTGCTGCTTGCACGCTGAGATGACAAGGGTTTCCCTGTCAGTATGAGTAGACGTATTCACCAAGCCTCAGTTGCACTGAGGTAGGAGCTGGCTGTCCGGGCTCCTGTACCTCCCTCCGTCCTTCCTGACGCCACTTCCGCCTACAGAAGAGTCATCCATCTCTTTCTCTGTCTTCTACCTCTCTTGGAGAGGAATCCTTGACTCAGGGCTGCCCCTGATTCGGGTAGGCCCTCCTGTCCAGACCTCAGGGGTGTGAGGCCAAGGATACCTGCCTGACAGCCTATTCCAGCACCTGTGATAGGGGTGTGAGAGGAGGAAAACCACGTCCCAAGCCCCAGACCCTCCATTACTGCCCTGTCTGTAGGTTCCTGGCCTGAGCAGCGGGTGCTCATCCTCAGAAGGCCCTAGAGAACTCTTTGTGGCCATCTCCTCCATCCTCTTTCTTCCCCACCAAGCAGGGGCCACCCTGCCCTCCACTCTTCCCTCTGTTGTGACATGAGTCTCCTAGGCCATCACACACCTGCATCTCTTACAAGTAAGACACTGCTTCTCTTTGTTCTGGATTATCTTTTTAAAAAAATTTATTGGGGCTGCTGTTGTGGCATAGCAGGTAAAGCTTCCACAAGCAATGCTGGCACCCCATATGGGTGCTGGTTCCTGTCCCAGTTGTTCCATTTCTGATCCAGCTCCCTGAATAGCCTGAGAAAAGCAGCAGAAGATGGTCCAAATGTTTGGCTCCTACCATCCATGTGGGGGACACGGATGAAGCTCCTGGCTTCAGCCTGGCCCAGTCCTGGTCATTGTGGCCATCTGGGGAGAGATTCAGAGGATGGAAGATCTCTCTTTCTCTCTCTTTCTCTTTCCATATGACTCTGACTTTCAAAAAAATAAATACTTTTAAATTATATTAATTTTTTAAATTTGAGAGGGAGAGAGAAATATGGAGAGAGAGAAAGAGAGTGCTCTCGTCCACTGGTTCACTCCCCCAAATGCCTGAAATGGCTAGGACTGGCCAGGCCAAAGCCAGGAAGCAGGAATTCAATCCAGGTCTCCCACATACATGGCAGGTACCCAGTTAAATGTGTCTACACCAGCTGCCTCTGAGGATATGCATTAGCAGGAAACTAGAGTCAGGAGCAGGAGCCAGGTAGTGATCCTGGGAACTGTGATGTAGGACATGGCATCTTAGCCCACATCTTAACCACTAGACTAAATGCCTACGTCCTGGATTATCTTATTAAGAATGCTGGTTAAGCTGCTCCTTACAATGCTGGCATTTATATTGGAGTTTCAGCTATTTCAGGTCCTGGCTGCTCTCCTGATCTAGCTTCCTGCTAATGCACTTGAGAAAGCAGCAGAAGATGGCCCAAGTGCTTGGGCTCCTGTCACTCATGTGGGAGACCAGGATGGAGTTCCTGGCTCCCAGCTTTGGCCTGGTCAGACCTGCTGTTGTGGCCATTTGGGGGAGTGAACCAGCAGAGAGATCTCTCCCTCGATCTCTCTCTCTCTTTCTCTCTCCTCTGTGTGTGTGTGTGTGTGTGTGTGTGTGTGTGTGTCTTTCTCACCCTTTCCTTTTTGCCTTGCCTTTCAAAAAAGAAATCTTGAAAAAAAAAAAAAAAAGTATGGACCAGGCTTTGGTGCTGTGGTTGAGTTACTGTGTGGGTAGTTACTGTCTGGTAGGGCTGTAATCCCTACCAGAGTGCCTAGGTTCCAGTCCCAGCTCTGCTCTCCATTGGTTTCCTGCTAATGAGCACCTGGGAGGCAGCAGGCAATGGCTCAAGAAGTCAGGTCCCTACCATCCACATGGGAGACCCAGATTGAGTTCCTGATTCCTGCTTCACCTGACCTCGCCTTGGCTATTCCAGGCATTTGGGCAGTAAGCCAGTAGTTGGGAGACCTCTCTCTGTCTCTCTTTGTCTCTGTGTTTCTCTGCATTTCAAGTAAAATAAATAATTTTAAAAAAAACGCTTGTACAGTAAACAGCCTTGGAAAGATAAACAATGGTTTCTTTCTCCAAAGGGAAGAGCAATTTGCTTACATCCTCGGAAAACAGAGGATGGTCCTCTGGAACAAAGGAGTGGGCAGGCTTTGCCACCCATTGTCAGCTAGCCCAGGTTCCCAGGCTCAGAGATCCCTGTGAACTACTCACCACTACACATGCACATGCCCTCTGGCCCCATCATGTTGGGGTTCTGGGAGGCTGGGCAATCAAATGTGGGTCATCTACCTACTGCTGTTGTTGGGAATATTATGACCACTGCCAGCATCCACAAGGCTGAGAAGGCTCACTCATTGGCTGGAAAGCCAGGTGAAGTCTCAGACCTCTCCAGGCTGTCGGTAACTCCCCCACTACTGAACTTGAAGAAGTGTGTGTGTCAGTGTGTAGGGATCTGTACCAACTTCTGTGCCCTTTTCTGCCTCTGTTCTGAGCACTTCAAGTTTACTGCGTCAACTGGCATCAGATTTAGTCATATAAAGGTTTCATTTCCGATTTGCCAGTATGTCGTCTGCTCTATTGCAGCTCCCTGCTCCACCCCCAATTGCAGACACTGCTGACACCTTGCAATCTACGGTCACAAGGCGTTCACAAGTTCTGTATGAGATGTTTTGGTGCCACCTACTGGCTACTGTCTAATCAGCAACACTAGACAACCTCCCTCGATTCCATTCATCAGTCCATTCAACTAAGCACGGACCAACTGAAAAGAGGAGTGAATCTCACAAGCAGAATGTAGAGCCCAAGGGTCCAGCGTTGTGGCATAGTGAGTAAAACCACCGCCTGGAATGCTGGCAGCCCATATGGGCACCGGTTCCTGTCCCAGTTGCTCGTTTTTTTTTTTTTTTTTTTTTAAGATTTATTTATTTATTTGAAAGGCAGAGTTAGAGAGAGGCAGCGGTGGAGAGAGAGAGAGAGAAAGACAGAGAGAGAGAGAGGTCTACCATCTGTTGGTTCACTCCCCAAATGGCCGCAATGCTTGGAGCTGGGCCAGTCTGAAGCTGGGAGGATGGAGCGTCTTCCAGGTCTCCCATGCAGGGGGAAGGGCCCAAGAACTTGGGCCACCTTTTACTGCTTTCCCAGGCCATAGCAGGGAGCTGGATTGGAAGTGTGGCCTCTGGGACTCAAACAGGCACCTATATGCAGGCAGCAGGTTTACCTGCTATGCTATAGCATCGGTCCCTGGCTGCTTACTTCTAATCAAGCTAATGGCCCCGAGGAAAAGCAGCAGAAGATGACCCAAGTGCTTGGACTCCTGCTACTCACATGGGAGACCTGGAAGAAGCTCCTGGCTCCTGGTTTTGGCTTTGCCTGGCCCTGGCCGTTGAGGTCATCTGGAAGATCATCTGTCTTGCTCTCTTTCTGTAACTCTGACTTTCAAATAAATCCTAAAAAAAAAAAAAAAAGTAGAGCCCAAGAAACTAGATGGAAAAAAAATCTATTACGCAATTTCAGCACAAAATCAAGTGAAACTATTTGTATCAGGGAAGCTTTTCTAAAAAAAAAAACCAGAAGTTATAGGAAATATATAGATATATTTAAGATTTTAATTAATTTATTTGAAAGCAGAGAGATAGGCAGAGAGAGAGAGAGAGAGAGAGAGAGATTCCATTTGCCAGTTCACTACCCAAATGCAGGCAGTTGGGCCAAAGCAGGATCTCATTCTAGGCTTCCCACATGGGTGGCAGGATCCCAATCACTTGATCTGCTACTTCCCAGGTCTGCATCAGCAGGAAGCTGGAGTCAGGAGCTGGAGCCAGGCGTTAAACCCAGATATTCCAAAGTGGGACATTGGTGGCATCTCACCTGACCTATTTTTCAGGGATTTACTTGAAGGAACAGATTCATGTGACTGTGGAAGCTGGTGGGCCTGAAATCTGCAGCTCAGGCTGGGGAGCTAAAGATTCTGGCAGGATTTCTGCATCACAGCTAAGAACTCCGACAGAAGTCCTTTTTCCTGGGAAACCTGCTTCTCTATTCAGGCCTTCAATTGAGATGAGGCCTACTCCCTTGACCAAGAGTAATCTCCTTTACTGGAAGTCGTATGTATATGTTTTCACATCTGCAACATACCTTCACACCTAGACTAAGGTTTGAGCAAATAACTGGGCACCATAACCTAGCCAGGGTGACAGAAAATTAACCATCACTAGTCAATCTCTTGTTAAATAGGCACCTGTATGCCATACTTAATCTCCAAATAAAGGCAAAAACAAAACCACGCTTCCCCCTAACCTGCTACAACTGTGCTGGGTACGACAAATAATGCATCAAACGTTTCCCAAAAGATGATACACAGTCCTTGGGAGAGGGGTCAGCATTGTATGTACAGTGGGTTAAGCCCCTGCCTACAACACTGGCATTCCCTATACAGTACCACTTCTGATCCATCTCCTTCCTAACATGCCTGAGAAGGCAGCAGAAGATGCCCCAAGTACTTGGGCCCCTGCCACCCACCTTGGAGACCTAGATGGAGTTCCTGGCTTTGGCTTGGCCCAGCCCTGGACATTACAGCCATTTTTTAAAAAATTTATTTATTCTGGTGCTGTGGCATAGTGGGTAAACCCGCTGCCTGTAGTGCCAGCATTCCATATGGGCACTGGTTCAAGTCCCAGCTGCTCCATTTACAATCCAGCTCTCTGCTATGGCCTGGGAAAGCAGTAGAAGATGGCCCAAGTCCTTGGACCCCTGCACCCATGTGGGAGACCTGGAAGAAGCTCCTGGCTCCTGGCTTCGGATCGGCACAACTCTGGCTGTTGAAGTCAATTGGGGAGTGAACCAGCAGATGGATGATCTCTCTTTTAAAAAAATTATTTATTTATTTATTTGAGAGATAGAGTTACAGACAGTGAGGGGGAGAGACAGAGACAAAAGTCTTCCATCTGTTGGTTCACTCACCAAATGGCCACAATGGCTAGAGCTGAGCTGATAGGCCATAGCAGAGCTGGATTGGAAAAGGAGCAGCTGGGACTAGAACCGGTGCCCATATGGGATGCTAGCACCACAGGCAGAGGATTAACCTACCGCACCAAGCACTGGCCCCTACAGCCATTTAAAAAAATATATTTCAATTATTTACTTGAGAGGTAGAATTACAGAAAGAGAGAGGGAGAGACACATCTTCCATTCACTGGTTCACTCCCCATATGGTCGCAATGACCCAGGACTGGGCCAATCTGAAGCCAAGAGCCAGGAGCTTCTTCTGGGTCTCTCATATGGGTGCAAGAGCCCAAGCACTTGGGCCATCTTCTGCTGCTTTCTCAGGTGCATTAGCAAGGAGCTGGATCAAAAGTGGAGCAGCCAGGACTTGAAATGGTGCTCATACAGGATGTTGGTGCTCATACAGGCAGAGGCTTAGGCTACTACACCGCAGCGCTGGCCTGTTACAGCCATTTGGAGAGTGGACCAGTGGATCTCTGTCTATCTGTATCTCTCTCTGTAACTGCCTTTCAAGTAAATAAATTAATCTTTTTTTTTTTTAAGTCTTTAGGAGAGGTTTACCCTTCTCTTTGATATCCCATAACTTAGATACAAGGCTTCAAAACCAGTACATCTTACCTTATGAAGGGGAATAAACACACAATGTATGTATTTGTGAACCAAACAAGGAAGTATTCCTAGCCGTTACAGTCCTCATTTCTGTAATGGTCGTGGAGTCATAGTTGGCATCTGTAACTACCTTCTGCTATCACATACTCCATACTCCCTTTGCCCTCAGCAAGTATGTCAGCTGGTGGTGTTTCTTTATCTGGTGGGGTGACCCAAATCTCATTACTGAAGAGCCTGGACCATTAGTAGTCCTGCCTGAATTAGATTGTTGTGGCTTTCCACTGACCTTGGTAATACTGGGAGATGTCCTAAGGGATCTCTTGTATCTGGACCTTCTCTTCCTTACCTGCACTGTTGAGGAGCAGCCCTATTTCTCCCTGGTGGTCTGGATCAATCACCCCAACTAGCAACCAGCACAGAAACTCCTTTCTTTGCCTGTTGACTCAGATCCATGAGGAACTGCGGACTCGTCCTGCAAGGCCCACGCTGTCGGAATGGTGGGGTGATAACGTTCTTTCACAAGAAGCATCAGAGACAAGTTTTGGTGAACATGTCCATTTATTAACAATCAAGCATGAGTTTTAGAGGGCAGGCAGGGGAGCTTAGCTAGTTCAAGGCAACGCTAATTCTACAGGATAAAGCCGATACTGACTCTGCTATGCTTTTCCCATCAGCTTGAAGGTCACGTCATGTAACCTACCTATGCAGCCTTCCAGGTGATCCTTAAGTGTTCACCTTATGCGTCTGGGAACTGTTTACCTGATAGACAGTTACAAGGCCCTTCAGCAGGAAGCAGGGGTGGGGGAAATGTGCCTGGGGCTCCTGCCACCTGCCAGCAGTCAGGTCATAGGATCCTTCCCGGGAGGCATGGTGTGCCTTGCATTGGCTAGGCAGGCAGTCTCTCAGCCAGGCACAGGATCACCCACAAGGAACCCAAAGTGTTTGGGTGCATCTTAACTCCCAGTTCAATGGAAACTTGTGTCATCTGGCAGAAGCATTCCTCCATCTAGTAGTATGACTGCTAGATCAAGAGTCTCAGGAAGCAAACATTTAGCTAGTGGATCACTAGGGATAATCAAGAGCAGTGCCACCCCCATTTCCACCCCTGGGTTCCTGGGCCCTTGAATCCTAGCTATGGGAGAAGCAGCACGATATACTGGATGCTGACTTAACGCACCTACAGCCTTGTGGAGATCCTTGTCCCAGACCTGCAAGGGTTTGTCACTTCTCTGGTGCTGTATCCGAGTTTTCAAAAGGTCACTCTGTTATTCTATGAAGCCAGCTGCTTCAGAATGATGGGCAACATGGCTGGTAAACATGTACATGGGTCCAAAAACCACACTTCATTTGCTGCGAAGTGAATCCCTTGTCCAGAAGCAATGCTGCGTGCAATAGAGCATGACAGTGGATAAGTCATTCTGCTAGTTCATGGATAGCAGTTCTGTAGAAGCATGCAGGGTAACTGTGTATCTCAGAAAGGACAAGATACTGACCCTACCATGATGAAAGCAGTGCTGTGTAATTGGCCTGCCACCTGCTGGCTGACTGATGACTCTGGGCAATGAAGCCATATCAAGGACTTGGTGCTGGTCTCTCCTGCTTACAGGGCATTCAGCAGTGCCCACAGCCATGTTAGCTTTGGTGAGCAGAAGTCTACGTTGTAACCTCCATCCTTGCTGCCATGCTTATGTAGTCATGAGCTCGTGGTGCAATGACAGGGGTGTCTAGGGGATGAGGTTAACTAGTATCCTTATAAGGGGTCCCTCCTGTCTACACAGTTATTAAAATTCTCCTCTGGTGAACATTCACAGGAAATGTAAATATATTCACATTTCTTGGCCATCGGAGAGATTTAATCACGTCACCGATTTTTCCAAAAATGTGCCTTCCAAGTCCATGACCATCAAGCAACTAACCATTCATGCTTGGGTATACAGTTCTACCTCTCTCCATTTCTTTCTAAGCAAAAGGAGACACCAGGTGCATGGCCCTGAGTCATCATTGTTCCCTTCACCACTGACCCTCAGGGCTATCTGAGAAAGAGACTGTAGAGGACCAGCCCTGTGACAAAGCAGGTAAAGCCACCGCCTGCAGTGGCTGCATTCCATATGGGCACCAGTTCAAGTCCTGACTGCTCCACTGCTGATCCAGCTCTCTGCTATGGCCTGGGAAAGTAGTAGAGGATGGCCCAAATCTTTGGGCCCCCTGCACCTCTGTTAACTCTGCCTTTCAAATAAATATGAAAGAAAGGAAGAAAGGAAGAAAGGAAGAAAGGAAGAAAGGAAGAAAGGAAGAAAGGAAGAAAGGAAGAAAGGAAGGAAGGAAGGAAGGAAGGAAGGAAGGAAGAAAGAAAAGAAAGAAAGAAAGAAAGAAAGAAAGAAAGAAAGAAAGAAAGAAAGAAAGAAAGAAAGAAAGAAAGAAAAGAAAGAGGCTGTAGTGGGGCAGCTGGTATGCACATTTGAGTGGCATCTGCATATTGGGCAGAACCATCTGTACTCCTGGTCTGAGTTATCTGAATTAGCTGATCATAGAAAACTTCCCAGAGTTACCTTTCTCGGTTAGCTGATTGTAGAAAACTCCCCTTGAAGTTATAGGTAGGAGCTGGAACAGAAAAGACAGTATAGTAGGACTGAGAGCAAAGGGCTCCACTCAAAATCAGCATCTTTTAGGGCCACTCAGTAGGTGGGCAGGAGTGACACACCCCAATGTGGAATGTGTTGCTTCCAAAATCCAATGGGGCCCAGGAGTCATTGTCCCTCTTTTTTATGGTTGTAGAAGCTATATGCAATAACATCCTTCACTTTATAGGAACTTTATTGTTTTAAAAAAGCAAATAGGGCCTGTGCTGTGGCTTAGTAGGCTAAGCCTCCGCCTGTAGCACTGGCATCCCGTATGGGTGCTGGTTGATGTCCTGGTGCTCCTCTTATGATCCTACTCTCTGCTTATGGCCTGGGAAAGCAGTGGAAGATGGCTTGGGCCCCTGCATCCATGCGGGAGACCTAGGTGAAGCTCCTGGCTTCCGAATGGCCCAGTTCCAGCTGTTGCGGCCATTGGGGGAGTGAACCAGAGGATGGAAGGCCTTTCTCTCTGTCTCTGCCTCTAAATAAATAAATAAATAAATAAATGCAAATGTGAATTATTTCTTTTAAGTGCTATTTATTTATTTATTTGAGGGGGGAAGGGGATGGAGAAGAGGGAGAAAGAGAGAGAGCTCCTATGTGCTAGTTCACTCCCCCGGTGCCCACAATGATCCCCAGCTGGAGCCAAAGCTCAGCGCCAGGAAATGAATCCACAGCTCCAGCAAGGATGACAGAAACCCAATCACTCAAGCTATCACAGCTGTCTCCAAGGATCTGTATTAGCAGGAATCTGGAGTGGCACTGAATACTGAACACAGGCATTCCGATATGGGGTGCAGGTGTCTGTCTTAACTACTAGGCCTAATGCCTGCATCTACAAGGGATTTATTGATGTGTCCCATACCACTGGGTTTTTAGCAACTTCACTGATGTAAAAATTTCCTTTATTTTAGTTGAATTTATTTCCTGCTCCCGATGTACAAATGTCTTACCAATTAGCCTAGAATAGTTGCTATTTCTTACTACCTAGGTCCAATCAGCTTAATGTCTTCAATGTAGTGGGCCAGTGTGCTATACTATAGAAGGAAAGGCAAGCAAGATCCCTGGAAACTAAACTGTGGGATAAGGCTGGAGAGCTGATACATCCCTGAGGCTGTATCATTGTTATGGACTGAATTGTCTTCTCCCAAACCCTTAGTCTGATGCCTTAACCCTCAATATGACTGTATTTGGGGCCCTGGCTTTGGGGGAAGGTAATTAAGGTTAAAAGGATGGGTGGGATCCAGATCTCCACTATAGCCTGGAAAAGCAGTAGAAGATGGCCCAAGTCCTTGGGGCCCCTGCACTCATGTGAGAGACCCAGAGGAAGTTCCTGGCTCCTGTCTTCGGATCACTCCAGCTCCAGCCATTGTGGCCATCTGGAGAGTGAACCAGCAGATGGAAGATCCCTCTCTCTCTGCCTCTGCCTCTCTGTAACTCTGCCTTTCAAATAAATAACTAAATCTTAAAAAAAAAAAAAAAAAAGGTAGGTTGAAGCCAAAAGGATGAATTTTTTTTTTAGTTTTCTTCTTTTTTTTTTTTTTTTTAACTTTTATTTAATGCATATAAATTTCCAAAGTACGACTTATGGATTACAATGGCTTTCCCCCCATACCGTCCCTCCCACCCACAACCCTCCCCTTTCCCACTCCCTCTCCCCTTCCATTCACATCAAGATTCATTTTCGATTATCTTAATATACAGAAGATCAGCTTAGTATACATTAAGTATGGATTTCAACAGTTTGCTCCCACACAGAAACATAAAGTGAAAAATAATAGATGATTTTTTTAAATGATGATGAAATCAGAGCAGACCTATTGTCATGTTTAATCCCAGTGAGAGTCAAGTTGGGAATTGATCATTTCTTTCTTTCTTTTTTTTTTTTTACACAGAGGATCAGTTTAGTATGCATTAAGTAAGGATTTCAACAGTTTGCACCCCCATAGAAACACAAAGTGAAATATATTGTTTGAGTACTCGTTATAGCATTAAATCTCAATGTACAGCACATTAAGGACAGAGATCCTACATGAGGAGTAAGTGTAATTTTTTTAAAACCATTTGGGCTTTTACTTTTTTTTTTTTTTAAAGATTTATTTATTTGAAAGTCAGAGTTACACAGAGAGAAGAGAGGCAGAGAGAGAGAAAGAGAGAGGTCTTCTATCTACTGGTTCACTCCCCAGTTGGCCGCAACAATTGGAGCTGCGTTGATCCGAAGCCAGGAGCCAGGTGCTTCTTCCAGTTCTCCCACGCGGGTTCAGGGGCCCAAAGACTTGGGCCATCTTCCACTGCTTTCCCAGGCCATAGCAGAGAGCTGGATTGGAAGTGGAGCAGCTGGGTCTCAAACCAGTGCCCATATGGGATGCCAGTGCTTCAGGCCAGCCCCAAGCACAGCACCAGCCCCAAGGATGAGTTTTTGATCCAATAGGACCTGTGACCTTCTAAGAGGAAGAGATGCTAGAGATTTTTCTCTGCACACACATAGAAGAAAGACCACGTGAGGACATAGCAAGAAGATGGCTGTTTGTAAGCCAAGAAACTTAATCTTCTGACATCTCCATCTGAGATTTCCAGCCTCAAGAAGCGTAACAGAATAAATTTCTGCTCTTTAAGTCAACTAGTCTGTGAGATTTTATAAGGCAGCATGAGTAGATTAATACAACAGTGAAGGCTGACCTTGCAAATTACCTCTTGTAATCTTTACTAACAGGTATGAGGACAAAGTATTGGCAAGGGGAGCCAGTATTGTAGCATAACAAGTTGAAACATCGTCTGCAGTGCTGGCATCCCATATGGGTACCAGTTCAAGTCCCAGCTGCTCCCCTTCTGATCCAGCTTCCTGTTAATGTGCCTGGGAAAGTAGTGGAAGATAGTACAAGTGATTGAGCTCCTGCCTCCCTTGTGAGAGACCTAGATGAAGCTCCTGGCTTCCACCTGGCACAGTGCTGGCTATTGTAGCCATTTGGGGAATGAACCAGTGGATGGAAGATCTCTGTCTCTAACTCTGCCTTTCAAAAATAAATTGCCAGATTTTATTTTTTAAATATTTATTTTACGGGGCCAGTGCCGTGGCTCACTTGGTTAATCCTCCGCCTGTGACGCTGGCATCCCATATGGGCGCAGTCCTAGTCCCGGTTGCTCCTCTTCCACTCTAGCTCTCTGCTGTGGCCTGGGAAGGCAGTGGAGAATGGCCCAGGTGCTTGGGCTCCTGCACCTGCATGGGAGACTGGGAGGAAGTACCTGGCTCCTGGCTTCGGATTGGCGCAGCACACTGGCTGTGGTGGCCATTTGGGGGTGACCCAATGGAAGGAAGACCTTTCTCTCTGTTTCTCTCTCTCTGTGACTCTACCTGTCAAATAAATAAAAAAAAATTATTTTAAAGGCAGAGTTACAGGAAGAGAGAGAGAAAGAGATCTTCCATCTGCTGGTCTCCCCCGTCCCCTCAAACAGCTGCAATGGCCAGGACTGGGCCAAGCTGAAGCCAGGAGCCAGGAACCTCTTCCGGGTCTCCCAAGTGGGTATCAGGGCTCCAAGGACTTGGGCCATCCTCCGCTGCCTTCCCAGGCATATTAGCAGGGAGCTGTATTAGAAGTGGAGTAGCCAGAAGTTGAATCTGTGCCCATATGGGATGCCAGTGCCACAGGTGTCGGCTTAACCCACTGTGCCACAATGCCACCCTGTATCCTGGAATTAATGTCAGTGCAGAATCAGTGTTCAGTAATCCCTGAAAATCTTTATTATTTCCTTTCCCCAACATATAGTTATTAAGGCCAAAAAGAACCACACCTTAGGTTTCTTTGGAGAATGCTAAGTTGAAAATTAATAGTTCCAATTTTTGGCAGTAGAGTGGGCATTTAACTTAGCAGTTAATATGTGGGCTTTTCACATTGGAGTATCTGGGTTCATTTCCTGGTTCTAGTTCCTGACGTCCAGCTTCCCAACAATGAAGACCCCATGAGGCAATGGTGATGACTCAAGTAATTGAGTTCCTACCACCCATGTGTGAAACTTGGATTGAGTTCCCAGCTCATGGCTCCAGCCCAGTCCAGTTCTGGCCACTGTGGGCATCTGAGGAGTAAACCAATGGATGGTAGTGCTTACTCAAACTCTCTCTCTCCCTCTCTCTCTCTCTCTTTCTCTGATAAATAACACTTTGGTAGTGTAGCAGGCTTCTTCCTCAGGCAGACTTGGCTTCCCCTTCATTCCAGGGGTTCTGGGTCTATTCTGAGTGAACTGTGATTGTTTTTGATTCAAATTTGTCTCTTGTTAACTTGATCTTCCACTTATATAGATAAATCAGAATTAAATAGGCTAAATCATTTATTTTCTTCTAGGGACACCATGACCAACTAGCCAATGGCTTAGGTCTCCATCACTCAGAGAATTCTGACTACTGGTTTGACTCAGCTGCCCTACTGGTAACCACATCCACTTTGCCTTAAATGATTCAGTGCCACAACTTGTCTCCTGCCACCTGGGACCCCTGTGCATGCAGGGGCAGCAGCCCCCACTGTAATTCCTGACATACAAAGAGGAGCACCCACAGTGCCCTTCATGGATGCCTGGGCTCCCCTCATACATTTGCTTCTTACCATCATGATGAAAGCTGTGTCCTCTGCACCCCTGCAGACTGGGTGAGCAGACCTCCCACAATAAATCCACTCTAGCATTCCAGTCTCCCTAAGCCTCTGGGTCTCTTCCTCTGCAGTGAATTAAGGCCCTTTTGGCACTTCAACCTCACTCTGTGTTGGCCACCTTCTGGTCCATGTTTCAAGCAACCAACCAAATCAGCCCTCTCTAACCCCTCAGTCACAACACAATCCAGAAGCTCTGAATAGGTCCATATTAATAAATTCAAATTGATCCAACTTCCTGTTCTTTCCCATATATGTATCTGTAATACATGGGAAATTATTATTATTTATATATGGGAAATAATTATTTATATATTATATATCTATTTATCATATATTGTGTATTTATATATTATTATATATAGTTATATATCTATTTCCCACTTATATATCTATATACTTATTATATATGGGAAATATACAATAACCTAACCTTATATAAACAGTTATCTTAATACTTATTTCCATACATATCCCACTGACTTCTGTCTGCATAAATTGAAACACTCATGCAGTTTTAAAGACAAAATTTGTTTTTAAACAGATTTTTTTTTATTTTTAATTGATGCATAGTAATTGTATATACTTCTAGGGGTATAATGTGACATTTCAATAGGCAGTTTTTCAGGGGGATAGCTCACCTTTCAGGGCCTGCAGGGACTTGAATCTTAGTTCTAGAAGCAAAGAGGGGTGGTGGAGGTAGGTCCCGAGGACAATCTGCAGTATCTTTTGAGGTGACAACCTCAGAAGAGGCAATTGCAGGCTTCTCAGGGAAAGCAGGGCTAACGTCCTCAGACACAGTGGAGGTGCTGCTTCTGCTGGCAGAGGAGGCTCAACAGAATTTGGGGATTCACTGACCCCAGCTTCCTCAGGATCTGCCCTTACTTTAACAACAGAGGTTTCTTGTGGGGCTGGAAAATCAATTTATATTCTTTTTAAAAAAAAAAAAGATTTATTTTATTTATTTGAAAGAGTTAGAGACAGAAAGAGAGAGAGAGAGGTCTTCCATCTGCTGGTTCACTCCCCAGTTGGCCACAAACCAGAGCCAGGAGCTTCCTCTAGGTCTCCCACGTGGGTGCAGGGGCCCAAAGACTTGGGCCATCCTCTGCTGCTTTCCCAGGTACATTAGCAGGGAGCTGGATCAGAAGTAGAGCAGCCAGGACTCCAACCAGTGCCTTTATGGGAAGCTGGCACTGCAACCAGGGGCTTTAACCTGTTGTGTCATAGTGCTGGCGCCTCAATTTATATTCTAATTCACCACTTGCAGTTGAGACTCTAGATTTGATTTTCAGAAATTTTAGTTCCATGGCTTCAGGGGATATGTTTATCTTGGGGCAAATATAGACATTTCCAGCCAGTTATGTGGTAGTTGAGCTAGAAATTTGAAGCCTTGAGTTCATCTTTTTGTTTCCCCACATTGTCCAGCACATTTAACCAAACAATCTTAATATATTCATTAGTTTGACAATAACGTTCAAAGGTATTAAATATAAGGCCATTCAGAAATTTGCTGGTCATGAGTGTTTGAGTATGAGCATCCAATGGTGATATTTGGGGTTATTTGTCCATCATAGCATGTACTATCATTGCCCTGTTTTTATTATCATGACTGTTATTATTTATTTTGAGAAAGACAGGTTAGAGAGAGATCTCACCCATTGGATCACTCCCCAAGTTCCTATAATGGTTGAGGCTGAAGCCTAGAGCTGGGAACACAGTCTAGGTCTCTCACAAGTGTAGAAGGGATTCAACCACTTGAACTATCAATACAATCTTCCCAGATCTGCATTAGCAGGAGTTGGAGTTAGGTATCAAATCCAGGCAGTCTGACGTGGGACACAGGTGTCTTAACCACTAGGCTAAATGCTTGCCTTTTGCTCCCCCCGCCACCTTTTTTTTTTTTTTTTTTTTGGACAGGCAGAGTTAGAGAGAGAAAGAGAGAGAGAGAATTATAGATAGTGAGAGAGAGACAGAGAGAAAGGTCTTCCTTCCGTTGGTTCACTCCCCTAACGGCCGCTACGGCTGGCGCTGTACCAATCTGAAGCCAGGAGCAAGGGTACTTCCTCCTGGTCTCCCATGCGGGTGCAGGGACCCAAGCACTTGGGCCATCCTCCACTGCACTCCTGGGCCACAGCAGAGAGCTGGACTGGAAAAGGAACAACCGGGACTAGTACCTGGCGCCCCAACCGGGACTAGAACCCGGGGTGCTGGCGCCACAGGTGGAGGATTAGCCAAGTAAGCCACGGCACCGGCCTTGGTTTCCACTTTATCACTGGAAATGGAGTCATTAGTGTCTTTAAATCTAACCAGAAATCAATTCCAGAAGCCAGAATCTATTCAGAAAATTCACCCTTAAGATTCTGTTCCTCTAGAACCATCAAGGCTCAAAATTTGAGTCTGGGTGCTCCAGATACAGAACAGATGATAACACATATCTCTTATCTATAGGGACACAAAAGGGATTTATTTTAAGCAAGTGGCTCATGTCATTATGGTGCTGGTTAAGTGAACAATCCTAAAGACAAAGCAGTGGGCACTGATGCTGCAGTTTAGAGTCTAATCTACAGGGTAGACGGGCATGTTAGAAACTCAGGCAGAATTCCTTCTCTTTGCTGGGGATACCTGCGTTTTCAATCTTCAGGCCTTCAATCAAATGAATGAGGCTCCTTTAGGTAGAGACAGAATGACTGTAGATATTAATCACATCTAAATAGTGCCTCCACAGCAACATCAAAGTTGGTGTTTGAACCAACAACTTGCCACCAGAGTTTGCCCGGGGTGACAAAAAATTAGCCATCATATCACCCCATGGGCTTAGGAATGAGGATGGTGCTCACCCCTGGGGGCAGGAGCTTAATGACCATAAGTCCAAGCAGGACTTCGTGATCTGATGGTGGTTGGACAGTTGTGTTCAGTGTGTGAAAATCCAGTGAGTTGTGTACTTGTGAAATAAATACAGTTTGGAATGTATATTATATTTCATTAAGAATAAAATGTCAAGGAAAGAGGTAATAAGGGTGTTTAGCTTAGGTAATAAGGTGTTTAGCTTAGCAGTTAAAATGCTCATGTCTCAAATCAGAGAAGCTGAGTTTGATTCCCAGCTCTGGCTCCTGACTCCAGCTTCCTACCAGTGTAGAGGCTGGGAAATAGCAGTGATGACTGAAGTAGTTGGGTATCTGCCACCCACATGGGAGAACTGGATTGAGTTCCTAGCTTTAGGCTTCAACCTTAGTCCAGCCCTGGCCACTGTGGGCATTTGGAAATGAACCAATAGTTGGAAACTCTCTTTCTCTGCTACTACTTCTGCTTCTTCTTCTTCTTCTTCTTCTTTTTTAAGATTTATTTACTTGAAAGATAGAGTTACAGAAGGGAGAGGGAGATAGATACCTTCCATCTGTTGGTTCACTCTCCAGATGGTTACAATGGCTAGGACTGGGTCAGGCTGAAGCCAGGGGCCCAAACACGGGCCATCCTCCATTGTCTTTCCCAGGTGATTGGCAGGGAGCCAGATTGGAAGAGGAATAGCTAGGACTTGAACCAGCACCCATATGGGATGCTGGCATTGCAGCTAGTGGCTTTATCTGCTACACCACAATGCTGGCCCCAATTCTCTTTTTCTAGTTAGGTTCTGCCTATGAGAGACACAGGTATGAGAATGGAATGTGGGAGAGAAAAACCTTTCCCCTCTATGGAACCACCTCAGAAAGCTGCAGTTGTGCTGGCAGTGGGAAAATGGCTTCTTACTGAGTGGTATTTTTTTTTTAAGATTCATTTATTTATTTGAAAGTCAGAGTTACACAGAGGAGAGGCAGAGAGAGAGAGAGAAGTCTTCCATCTGCTGGTTCACTCCCCAATTGGCCACTACAGGTGGAGCTGCACCAATCCAAAGCCAGGAGCCAGGAGCTTCTTCCGGGTCTCACACATGGGTGCAGGGGCCCAAGGGCCAAGAGCCATCGTCTACTGTCTTCCCAGGCCACACCAGAGAGCTGGATGAGAAGTGGAGCAGCTGGGACTAGAACTGGTGCCCATATGCCGGCGCCTCAGGCCAGGGCGGTAACCTGCTGCGCCACAGCACCAGCCCCGAGTGGTATTTAAAAGCAGCACCTAGCTCTGGCTTCAGCACAGCAGCAAAGCTCCAGGATTACCTGCTGACCAGAGCGGGTGGGCCCTTGCTCCTTTGTTACTAACTAACTCCTGGCTTCCTGTCTATTGGTGGTAAATGTTTCACTATCAGCAACCTGAGAGGGCCAGTGCTGGTTAGCCTTGGGTAAAACTATTTTCCATTTCATTCTGCCAGCATAAAGAGGTTGCCGGGGTGGGGGTGGGGGGGTTCCTGTAGTTACTTATCTCTGGATAATCTCACATGATCTCTTTTTGCTCTTAGCTAACCCTTCCAATATATTTATAGCCAATTTTCTATATTAAATTATTTTAAATGGAGGGGATACTTATTAAAATTATTACTGACTGATACAAAGTATATTAAACATTATTTGCAGATGATATAATTTTTATTAAAAATGTTTTATAGGGGCTGACATTGTAGCATAGTGGGTTAAGCCACCTGCAGTGCCAGCATCCCATATGGGTGCCAGTTCAAGTCCCAGTAGCTCCATTTCTGATCCAGCTCCCTGCTAATGTGCCTGGGAAAGCAGCAGAAGATAGCCCAAGGACTTGGGCCCCTGTATTCATGTGGGAGACCCGGATGAAGCCCCAGGCTTTGGTCTGCCTAGCCCTGGCTGTTGCAACCTTTTGGGGACTGAACCAGTGGATGGAAGATTCTCTCTCTCTGCCTCTCCTTCTCTCTGTTACTCTTTCAAATAAATCTCAAAAAAATTTTTTTATATAATTGAGAGGCAGAGAAGGGGGGATAGGGGACTCCCAGACTCTTGTTCGTTCATCAAAGTGTTTGCAGTATCTGGGGCTGGAACAGGGCCAAAATTGGGAGCTGAAACCACAATCCAAGTCTCACATGTTGGTGGCAGGAACCCAACCACTTGAGGTATGAGTGGTGTCTCTCAGGGTTGCCCTGGCAGGAAGCTGCAGTTAGGAACTAGAGCCAGGAATAAAACTCAGGCTGTCCAATGAGGGACACAGGCATCTCAACCAGTAAGCTAAATGCCTGTGCAGCTGATAAAATTAAATAATAAAAAAAAAATCTGCCCAAGATAATCAATTCTGAAGCTAAGTGAATCAAATAAGGAAGAGATTAAAATGAACACAGATGCAAAAATCCTCCACAAAATACTAGCAAACTGAATCCAACAGTACATTAAAATGATTAGTTGCCATGATCAAGTGGGATTCATACTAGGATGAAAGGATGGTTCAAAATATGGAAATCAAGAAATGTG